>NC_057794.1:466189897-466218590 GCF_018294505.1 Triticum aestivum
GCTTTTTCTCCGGCGATCCCCACCCCACCGCCCAATGAACGCCCCCCCACCACCGACGAGTACGCACCGACCACTAATTTATTACCATTTCTGTCCTTCATACATGCACTGATGGGTGGGCCCTATGGTAATTTGCGCTGTTGAATGTGGACTGTTTGACTTGTCAATTGATCGTGTCATCAACAAATTACGGAGCTGTATGGTGAGCCAGTGACCGTATGATCACCCCAAAATGTATTTTATTAACACAATACAGACTCAAACTACCATTTCTTTCTTTCATATACGGGCTGACAGGTGGTCCCCACGGTTACGTGCCCCGATGGTGCAACACTAGTTGCGCCACATGGAACGTTTGACTGGTCAATTGATTGTGTCATCAACAAAATACGGAGTTGTACGGGTGAGCCAATGACTGTATAATCATGACATGTATTTTTTAACACGGTACAGATGCAAGGGCTCATATATATGCACAAGCACTCACCGCTATAAGCGCACACACACAGACCCTACCCCTATGAGCACCTTCGAGAGAGTGAGCCGGCATATGATCTTGAGATTTTACGAAGTCACGATAGGTGCCTCGTAGTCGAGTGGAACGTCTCCTCCCACTGAACGCCCATCGCCGGAAAATACTGAAATGAACCCAGGATAAATGCGAGCACCGGGA
Organism: Triticum aestivum; assembly: GCF_018294505.1. NCBI lineage: Eukaryota > Viridiplantae > Streptophyta > Magnoliopsida > Poales > Poaceae > Triticum > Triticum aestivum. The sequence goes on from NC_057794.1 coordinate 466,190,571, forward strand.
CTTTAACCCTGGTGGGCTCGAGAAACCACTGTCCTCCTAACCATCCAACCACATGTTGGTTAGCATGACAAAATGTATGTGGTGACCGTGATGAGCTTACTTTGAAGTCCAGTGACCATATCGTGCTTTCACTTCAAATACAATGACCGTAAGTGTTGTCAACAAAATATGGAGCATGCATCAAATGCAAAGTCCGTAAGTGTCATCAAGAAAATATGGAGACGTATCATGAGCTAGATATCGTATGATCACCATGAGAATGTATACGGTGACCGTAATGAGCATATTCTGAAGTCCAGTGACCGTATAATGCTTTAGCTTGAAAGACAGTGACCGTCACGCGTGAATGTGTCATGGGCATGCATACTTTTAGAGTGCCGAGAGATAGTTTGTGTGCGTATGTGAAAGTGGTGTAGAAAGAGGGGGTGTCCGGTGGAGACAAGGAGAGATATGTCCTTCGTTTCTCTTTCTCGTGAATAATATTTTAGGAGAATATATAAACATTCACAATGCAGAACAAATATTTTTGGATGCACCATGCAATTAACTTTCATGTATAACATTGTACTATTGTATATGCTTATTTTCATGTATAACAGTGTGTGGTATGGTGGGCACATCATTTCTATTTGTGGTGGGTCAACATGAGGACTCATGGGTCGGTTCCATCCTGTGCAACATAGGTTGGACCGAGATGCGTTATACGAAGACCCATGTGGAGGACTCGACATACAACATGAAGCTATCTACTAGAGTCGCGGAGGACTCTATCCCCACTGGTGATAAACCGACTATATATGATTTGTAACCCTAGCCCCCAGTATGTTATAGAAGCTTGGGGACTAGTTCATCGATAGTATAGACACACGCACAATGCCTGGTATTCACGTGTACTTTGTACACACCCCTATCACTAATATACAGTATCAGGAGTAGGCTTTTTCCTCAACTGCACTGGTCCGAACTAGGGTAAAACTTTGCCTCGTATTACCATCTAGCCTAACAGTTAGGGATATCCTACTGAATGGTATGCTGGAATCATATATGTCAACTACTAAGAGAGGCCTAAAGATAATGTGCGTGCGGGAGACACGTAGGCACATATATGTGCGTATAGAGGGCTAGTAGAGACCGTGCCTGTGTATATATGCATGTGAGAGAAATAGTGTTTTCCAACTGAGATTAGTGAAAAGAGTGGTACATAGTAGTCAGAAAGAGAGAGAGAGAGAGATACATAGAGAGCATGTGCGTGAGACTCCCCGACACCTCGAGAGAGATTGTGAGCATGTGTGAAAGAGAAATGCCGATGCATATAAAGTGTGTGCACTTATGCGGTAGATAGAGAGATATATAGCGCGTTTGTGAGAACAGGCCGATGCATAGTGCATCTACGTGTAAAAGGCGGTTCTACACATTAAATTAAAATATAAATGGCATTATTATTTTTGGATGAGATCATGAATTTTGCAAATTGCGTATGGACGAAAATCAGTCTATCAGACATCCATACTCTATTGAATTCTAGCATGTGCATGTGTTTATTTCATATTATCGATCCATGGAGTGAGAGCGGTTTGAAATACATGCAATGGATGCTTTTGCAATTCCTATATAAACATTAATTAGTGCACTCCATGTTGTTAGTGTGAAGCACTTTATATATTTGTCACTTGCATGGATACATTCCAAATTGCTAGCTATGAAATAGAATACATGAACGAAGCACCAAATAGGCCCCTGGTCACTCGAAACCGCGCGAGACTAATGTTTGGTGGTAGGAAATTCCTGTCCTGTCTCTGGCCCGTGTAGCCTATCGGCCCGATGTCCAAAGGTCTAAACCGGGGTAGGTTTGTAACTTCACAAAGACGCCAGTCTCAACCGCCTCTGAGAAGCATTCATACGTTGTGGGCGCCTAAACACCCATGCGATTGGCCGAAATCTATCTCGCCCACATTTGGGACACCTGAGATTACTGTCCTACCCCCAACCCGCAATATGTCCAAAATTTTAGATGGGGGCAAAGTTTGTAGCTTTCCCCAAATGTCAAACAAGCGCGTCCCAAACCGAAACATTGTTCCCCCTTAGTTCCCCGCCTCCCTCCGTTTCCCCATTCATACTCCGTGGGTGCCAAAACGCCCTCTCCACGAGCCGCGAAACCCCAGCCTCCTCCGTCCTCCACCCCATAGTGCCAATCCACCACCTCCCTCCTCCATCATGCCGGAGCCGGTACCCCGATGTCGTCATCCAATGCAACCGCAACCGCAACGCCCTCAAGGACTTAGCAGCTGAAGACGAGGTAGAGCTGCCTCCACGACGCCGACACCGACGTGCGCCATACCAGAACCACTCCGACCACGCCGTCATGCGCCTCACTGCTGCCGCTCCACTGTCGCAACCGTCCACCGCTCCAAAGCTGTTCCCACTATGTCGTTGTTCGCCGCCTCAGATCTGGTTCCCTGCCGCCGACAGACGGCCACCGCACCACACTCAACAACTTGGCCATGGGTTCGTCCAAGGCTCCACCATCCTCCACAACTTCTTGTTTCTAGCGAACCATAAGAAGATCGTTGGAAAAACAGAAGGAGGACACAACACTGCCAGCAGAAAGAGGTACTCCTCTTCCCTTATTCGTGCAAACCTTATGTCTCTACCCACACCGTATTCATCCCACGAAAGAAACTAGTTGAGCACTTCTTACTGCATCTTCTTCGTGATACTAAATGCACAAGGTTTCCTCCCTTTACTATTTCACCTTTGCTAGAGGTCAGTAGCCCGCCTGGATTTCAATTCAGGGTCAGTCGAACCGCAATTAAAAGAAGCAGCACCCGCTTAGGCACGCGGAGCACCTAGTCCACCTGTTCCCCTGAGAAGCGGCGCATCGGTGTCTATCATAGGGGTGTGGGGCGCAGGAGCTGCTTGCACCCGATCTGGAAGTCGGTGATAAAGGTATGTACCTAGGGTAGGCTCATAGGCCTGACCTAGACAACCTCCCCTAGGACATCACCCTAAAGTCAGAATCATTCAAGGGATACCATCATCCACTCGACCAGAAATGTTCCACTCGGAAGACCCTATGTCACTCGACCATAGCAATGATCACTCGACATACAGAAGATCGAAAGCCACTCTGAAAAGCAACGGTCGGGCGTTTACTCTGTAGACTTAATGGTCATTTATGTCACTTTACTACTAGCGTTACCAGAAACACCCCATCTTTATGTACCTTAAACCCTTTGTAACTAAGGGCGGGAGGGGTCTGGCGAACTCTATATAAACCACCCCCCTCCTCAGGGACAAGGGTTCGCACCCCCTGTAACACCACACACATATAATCCAGTCGACCGCCTCCGGGCACCGAGATGTAGGGCTATTAATTCCAACGTGAAGGGCCTGAACTCGTAAATATTGTGTGTACAACTTCACCATAGCTGGGATCTTGCCTCTTCATACCTACCCCCCATTCTACTGTCAGACTTAGAACCACGGCAATTGGCGCCAACCTTGGGGCAGGTGTCTTAGCAAATTTTTGGTGAAGTTGCGATTTTTCCTAATCCCATCATCATGGTTTCCGGCGGTGGATTGGCTGAGGGCCGCGAGATCTGTCTCGGTGCGCTCATCTTCATTGCGGACCACTCCGCCTAGCTTCAGGAAGCTCCCCTTGACATCGAGGCGCTCCCCGTAAACGGGGTGATGCACTTTCGCGCGTGCGCTCGCGGCGTCCTTCTCCGGCAGCCGTCGACCCAGTATCGGTCGGCTCTCCTGGTGTCCTCACACCCCGCTGTTCACCGATGCAAGCAATCTAGTCGGTCGTGGCTTTAGCGGTGGGTGAAACACGTGGTGGCTCGCCAGTCGGCCACCCCACAAGTCACGGCAATCGAGCCCGATGAAACTCTCTACGGTTTGTTCGACCTGTCGACTGGCTCCGTCGAGACCGCATCCGAATGTGACAACAGCGATCCTATGGCTGAAGTCTTGATGGTCGACGGACCACATAGTCCTCCTGGCTTCCGCCGCGACAACGACGGTGATGGCGGCGGTGATCCGTCACGCGCTCACGAGGAATACCGCCCCGAGCCTCTTTCTTCACAGCAGAGAGAAGAGCTTCGCCGCTGCAACATGGATGCCCTTCACACACCCATCGTTGGGGAAACCTTCGAGGGCCGGGCCTTGGAGGAGGCGCGCCTGGCCAACTTGGCTGACGCACTCGACTGGAGAACCTTCAGCGTGCACTCGACGAGCGTGCTCGGTAGCGGGCTCCTGAGTCCAGTCGACGATAGCTTTTTCCGCCTCAGCCTCAGGTATACCGCACTCTGAGTCAAAATCTCACAGCTACAACCCGTATAGCAGAGTCAATTTAGCCTTCCCAGTCAGAGGCTGGCAGAGGGTTGATGCAGATCCGGGCCTTACTCCGGGCGGTAGGAGAGAAGAACCCAGCAGTATCTCATTTGTGGAATAGGATTCATAGCAGATCTGTGATGGCATATACAGTTCAGTCGGCCCATAGCCCAAGTTCGCCCCCGCGGCGTGAGGGATGTGATGACCATCGTCGAGTGCCCACACCTCCTCCGAGGAGTGGATCATATGTGCCTCGGCAATATGATGACAGACTCCCTCGCCGTGGCAAGCGAAGAGTACCAGCCGACCCAAGGGAGCCAGGCTTTGATACTAGATCTGTTCTCGTTCAAGGTCTAGTCGACAGGAACAGAGCACATAGGGAGGCCTTGACACAGATCACCCGACTGGCAGCAGAGTTCATGTTTCAGGTCCAGAGTGTTTCAGCAGAGCCATTAGAGTCACAGTGATTCCTCCCAACTTCAGGTTGGTGACTGGAGTCAGCAAGTTCACTGGTGAGTCCAAGCCTGACACTTGGCTTGAGGATTACCGAGTGGCTGTACAGATTGGTGGAGGCAATGATGCAGTGGCCATGAAGCATCTTCCTCTGATGTTGGAAGGATTAGCCAGAGCATGGTTGACTCAGTTAGCGCCAGGCAGTATATTCAGTTGGGAAGAACTTGCTTGAGTGTTTGTTAAAACTTTTGAGGGTACTTGCAAGCGTCCAGCGGGGTTAACGGAATTGCAGCATTGCATGCAAAAACCGAATGAAACTCCGAGAGATTACATTCAGAGGTGGACCACTTTGCATCACAAAGTGGAAAATGTTTCCCACCATCAAGCAGTTTGTGCCTTCAAGGAAGGCGTTAAAAATCAGGAGCTGGTCCTGAAATTCGGTCGGACAGGAGATATTTCTCTGACTCAGATGATGGAAATAGCCATTCGGTATGCTAACGGGGAAGAAGAGGATCGACTCCACAGCGGAAAGAGCAAACCAGTCGGTCAGGACACCGGTGGAGGCAATTCCAATCAGAAACAAAAGCATAAAGCTGAGCCTGCAAGACCTGGTGAAACTGCGGCAGTGATTCAAGGAAAGTTTAAAGGGAAGCCTAAGGGGCCCTGGACCCCCAAGAAAGTGAAAGATGCAACTGGTAACGATGTGATGGACCTGCCATGTCACATTCACACCAATAAAGATGAAGAAGGCAATCTAATTTATCCTAAGCATACCACTCGACAGTGTCAGGTTCTGATCGAGCAATTCCGAGAGAAATAGCCTAATGAGAAGGAAAAAGAATCTGCCAAGGATGAAGACTAAGAGGAAGATGATGGTTTTCCCAATGTCAATTCCACCCTAATGATTTTTGCGGATGTTGAGAGCAAAAGTCGACTGAAAGTGATCAACTGAGAAGTGAATATGGTTGGTCCGACAACGACAGCATACCTGAAGTGGTCACAAACAGCTATCACATTCGACCAGTCTGACCACCCTGCTCGCATAGCCACTCCAGGGAGGCAAGCATTGGTGGTCGACCCAGTTGTTGGAGGTACTCGATTGACAAAAGTGTTGATGGATGGTGGTAGTGGTTTGAACATTCTTTATGCTGAAACCTTGAAAGGGATGGGCATTCCGATGTCCAAACTTAGTGAGAGCAACATGAGCTTTCACAGCGTCATCCCTGGCAAGAAAGTTGAATCACTCGGCCAGATAACCTTGGATGTGGTTTTCGGTGATTCAAAGAATTACCGTAAGGAAAAGTTGACATTTGAAGTAGTGGATTTCCAGAGTGCTAATCATGCTATTCTAGGGAGGCCTGCGTACGCGCGTTTTATGGCTCGACCATATTACGTGTATCTCAAGTTGAAAATGCCTGGTCCCAGAGGAGTGATCACGGTACCTGGCAATCGGCAGAAGGCAGAGGAATGCTTCCAGAAGGGTTCTAAAATTGTCGATGCACAAATGGCAGCTGTTGAAATGCAAGAGTATCAAAATGTTGGGGAACGTAGCAGAATTTTAAAATTTTCTATGCATCACCAAGATCAATCTATGGAGTCATCTAGCAATGAGGGAGAGAGGAGTGCATCTACATACCCTTGTAGATCACGAGCGGAAGCGTTCAAGAGAACGGGGTTGATGGAGTCGTACTCGACGTGATCCAAATCACCGAAGATCCTAGTGCCGAACGGACGGCACCTCCGCGTTGAACACACGTACGGAGCGAGGACTTCTCCCGCGCCTTGATCTAGCAAGGAGGAGGGAGAGGTTGAGGAAGAGGGCTCCAACAGCAGCATGACGGTGTGGTGGTGATGAAGCTGAAGTACTCCGGCAGGGCTTCGCTAAGCTCTTATGGAGGAGGAGAAGTGTTGGGGAGGGGAGGGGCTGCGCCTTGGATGTTGTCTGCAGCCCTCCCCTCCCCCTCTATTTATAGGGGAAAGGGGAACGGGGTCGGCCCCCTCTAGATGAGATCTAGAGGGGGGCGGCGGCCAAGGGGAGGGGGGCTTGCCCCCCAAGCAAGGGGGCGCCCCCCTTAGGGTTTCCCCCAACCCTAGGCGCATGGGCCCTAGGGGGTGTGGCGCCCCAGCCCACTTGGGCTGGTTCCCTTCTCCATACAGCCCATAAGGCCCTCCGGAAGAGGTGGACCCTCCCGGTGGACCCCCGGCACCCCTCCGGTGGCCCCGGTACAATACCGATATGCCCCCGAAACTTTCCGGCGACCATATGACAACTTCCCGTATATAAATCTTTACCTCCGGACCATTCCGGAACTCCTCGTGACGTCCGGGATCTCATCCGGGACTCTGAACAGCATTCGGTAATCACATACAAGTCTTCCTAACAACCCTAGCGTCACCGAACCTTAAGTGTGTAGACCCTACGGGTTCGGGAGACATGCAGACATGACCGAGACGACTCTCCGCTCAATAACCAACAGCGGGATCTGGATACCCATGTTGGCTCCAACATGCTCCACGATGATCTCATCGGATGAACCACGATGTCGAGGATTCAATCAATCCATATACAATTCCCTTTGTCAATTGGTACGTTACTTGTCCGAGACTCGATCGTCGGTATCCCAATACCTTGTTCAGTCTCATTACCGGCAAGTCACTTTACTCGTACCATAATGCATGATCCCGTGATCAACCACTTGATCACATTGAGCTCATTATGATGATGCATTACCGAGTGGGCCCAGAGATACCTCTCCGTCATACGGAGTGACAAATCCTAGTCTTGATTCGTGCCAACCCAACAGACACTTTCGGAGATACCTGTAATGTACCTTTATAGTCACCCAGTTACGTTGTGACGTTTGGCACACCCAAGGCACTCCTACGGTATCCGGGAGTTGCACAATCTCATGGTCTAAGGAAATGATACTTGACATTCAGAAAAGCTACAGCAAACGAACTACACGATCTTTGAGCTAAGCTTAGGATTGGGTCTTGTCCATCACATCATTCTCCTAATGATGTGATCCCGTTATCAATGACATCTAATGTCCATAGTCAGGAAACCATGACTATCCTTTGATCAACGAGCTAGTCAACTAGCAGCTCACTAGGGACGTGTTGTGGTCTATGTATTCACACATGTATTACGATTTCCGGATAACACAATTATAGAATGAACAATTACACAATTATCATGAACAAAGAAATATAACAATAACCATTTTATTATTGCCTTTAGGGCATATTTCCAACAGTCTCCCACTTGCACTAGAGTCAATATTCTAGTTACATTGTGATGAATCGAACACCCATGCAGTTCTGGTGTTGATCATGTTTTGCTCAAGGGAGAGGTTTAGTTAACGGATCTGCTACATTCAGGTCCGTATGTACTTTACAAATCTCTATGTCTCCATTTTGAACACTTTCACGAATGGAGTTGAAGCGACGCTTGATATGCCTGGTCTTCCTGTGAAACCTGGGCTCCTTGGCAAGGGCAATAGCTCCAGTGTTGTCACAGAAGAGGGTCATGGGGCCTGACGCATTGGGTATGACTCCTAGGTCGGTAATGAACTCCTTCACCCAGACTGCTTCTTGTGCTGCCTCCGAGGCTGCCATGTACTCCGCTTCACATGTAGATCCTGCCACAACGCTTTGCTTGCAACTGCACCAGCTTACTGCCCCACAATTCAAAATATACACGTATCCGATTTGTGACTTAGAGTCATCCAGATCTGTGTCAAAGCTAGCATCGACGTAACCCTTTACGACGAGCTCTTCGTCACCTCCATAAATGAGAAACATTTCCTTAGTCCTTTTCAGGTACTTCAGGATATTCTTGACCGCTGTCCAGTGTTCCATGCCGGGATTACTTTGGTACCTTCCTACCAAACTCACGGCAAGGTTTACATCAGGTCTGGTACACAGCAGCATACATGATAGACCCTATGGCCGAGGCATAGGGGACGACACTCATCTTTTCTCTATCTTCTGCCGTGGTCGGGCATTGAGCCGTGCTCAATCTCGTACCTTGCAATACAGGCAAGAACCCCTTCTTTGACTAATCCATTTTAAACTTCTTCAATATCTTGTCAAGGTACGTGCTCTATGAAAGACCAATGAGGCGTCTCGATCTATCTCTATAGATCTTGATGCCTAATATATAAGAAGCTTCTCCAAGGTCCTTCATTGAAAAACACTTGTTCAAGTAGGCCTTTATGCTTTCCAAGAATTCTATATCATTTCCCATCAACAGTATGTCTTCCACATACAATATGAGAAATGCTACAGAGTTCCCACTCACTTTCTTGTAAATGCAGGCTTCTCCATAAGTCTACATAAACCCAAACGCTTTCATCATCTCATCAAAACGAATGTTCCAACTCCGAGATGCTTGCACCAGCCCATAAATCGAGCGTTTGAGCTTGCACACCTTGTCAGCATTCTTAGGATCGACAAAACCTTCCGGCTGCATCATATACAATTCTTCCTCAAGGAAACCATTAAGGAATGCCGTTTTGACGTCCATTTGCCATATCTCATAATCATAGAATGCGGCAATTGCTAACATGATCCGGACGGACTTCAGCTTCACTAGGGGTGAGAAAGTCTCATCGTAGTCAACCCCTTGAACTTGTCGATAACCCTTAGCGACAAGCCGAGCTTTATAGATGGTCACATTACCATCCGTGTCTGTCTTCTTCTTAAAGATCCATTTATTTTCTATGGCTCGCCAATCAACGAGCAAGTCAGTCAAAGTCCATACTTTGTTTTCATACATGGATCCTATCTCGGATTTCACGGCTTCCAGCCATTTGTCGGAATCCGGGCCCGCCATCGCTTCTTCATAGTCTGAAGGTTCACCGTTGTCTAACAACATGATTTCCAAGATAGGGTTGCCGTACCACTCTGGTGTGGAACGTGTCCTTGTGGACCTACGAAGTTCAGTAGCAACTTGATTTGAAGTTTCATGATCATCATCATCAACTTCCTCTCTAGTCGGTGTAGGCACCTCGGGAACATTTTCTTGAGCTGCGCCACTTACCGGTTCAAGAGGTGATACTTCATCAAGTTCTACCTTCCTCCCACTTATTTCTTTCGAGAGAAAATCTTTCTCTAGAAAGGACCCATTCTTGGCAACAAAGATCTTGCCTTCGGATCTGAGGTAGAAGGTATACCCAACAGTTTCTTTAGGGTATCCTATGAAGACGCATTTTTCCGACTTGGGTTCGAGCTTTTAAGGTTGAAGTTTCTTGACATAAGCATCGCATCCCCAAACTTTTAGAAACGACAGCTTAGGTTTCATCCCAAACCATAATTCATACGGTGTCGTCTCAACGGATTTTGACGGAGCCCTATTTAAAGTAAATGCGGCAGTCTCTAAAGCATAGCCCCAAAATGATAGCGATAAATCAGTAAGAGACATCATAGATCGCACCATATCTAATAGAGTGTGATTACGACGTTCGACACACCATTACGCTGAGGTGTTCCAGGCGGCGTGAGTTGTGAAACTATTCCACATTTTCTTAAGTGTGTGCCAAATTCGTGACTCAAGTATTCTCCCCCACGATCTGATCGCAAGAACTTGATTTTCTTGTCACGTTGATTCTCAACCTCACTCTGAAATTCCTTGAACTTTTCAAAGGTCTTAGACTTGTGTTTCATTAAGTAGACATACCCATATCTACTCAAGTCATCAGTGAGGGTGAGAACATAACGATAGCCACCGCGAGCCTCAACACTCATTGGACCGCACACAACAGTATGTATGATTTCCAATAAGTTGGTTGCTCGCTGCATTGTTCCTGAGAACGGAGTCTTGGTCATCTTACCCATGAGGCATGGTTCGCACGTGTCAAATGATTCGTAATCAAGAGACTCTAAAAGTCCATCTACATGGAGCTTCTTCATGCGTTTGACACCTATGTGACCAAGGCCGAAGTGCCACAAGTATGTGGGACTATCATTATCAACCTTACATCTTTTGGTATTCACACTATGAATATGTGTAGCATTACGCTCGAGATTCATTAAGAATAAACCATTCACCATCGGAGCATGACCATAAAACATATCTCTCATATAAATAGAACAACCATTATTCTCGGATTTAAATGAGTAGCCATCTCGTATTAAACAAGATCCTGATACAATGTTCATGCTCAAAGCTGGCACTAAATAACAATTATTGAGGTTTAAAACTAATCCCGTAGGTAAATGTAGAGGCAGCTTGCCGACGGCGATCACATCGACCTTGGAACCATACCCGACGCGAATCGTCACCTCGTCCTTCGCCAGTCTCCGTTTATTCCGTAGCTCCTGCTTTGAGTTACAAATGTGAGCAACTGCACCAGTATCAAATACCCAGGAGCTACTACAAGTACTGGTAAGGTACACATCAATTACATGTATATCACATATACCTTTCGTGATGCCGGCCTTCTTGTCCGCTAAGTATTTGGGGTGGTTCCGCTTCTAGTGACCACTTCCCTTGCAATAAAAACACTCAGTCTCGGGCTTGGGTCCATTCTTTGGCTTCTTCTCGGCAGCTTGCTTACCAGGCGCGGCAACTCCCTTGCTGTCCTTCTTGAAGTTCTTCTTACCCTTGCCTTTCTTGAACTTAGTGGTTTTATTCACCATCAACACTTGATGTTCCTTTTTGACTTCTACCTCTGCTGATTTCAGCATTGCAAATACTTCAGGAATGGTCTTTTCCATCCCCTGCATATTGAAGTTCAACACAAAGCTCTTGTAGCTCGGTGGAAGCGACTGAAGGATTTTGTCAATGACCGCATCATCCGGGAGATTAACTCCCAGCTAAGTCAAGCGGTTATGCAACCCAGACATTTTGAGTATGTGTTCACTGACAGAACTATTTTCCTCCATCTTACAGCTGAAGAACTTGTCGGAGACTTCATATCTCTCGACCCGGGCATGAGCTTGAAAAACCATTTTCAGCTCTTCGAACATCTCATATGCTCCGTGTCTCTCAAAATGCTTTTGGAGCCCCGGTTCTAAGCTGTAAAGCATGCCGCGCTGAATGAGGGAGTAATCATCAGCACGTGTCTGCCAAGCGTTCATAACGTCTTGGTTCTGTGGGACGGGTGTGTCACCTAGCGGTGCTTCTAGGACATAATCTTTATTGGCAGCTATGAGGATGATCCTCAGGTTCCGGACCCAGTCTGTATAGTTGCTCCCATCGTCTTTCAGCTTGGTTTTCTCTAGGAACACGTTGAATTTGAGGACAACGTGGGCCATTTGATCCACAAGACATATTGTAAAGATTTTAGACTAAGTTCATGATAATTAAGTTCATCTAATCAAATTATTAAATGAACTACCACCTAGATAGACATCCCTCCAGTCATCTAAGTATAACATGATCCGAGTTAACTAGGCCATGTCCAATCATCACGTGAGACGGACTAGTCAACATCGGTGAACATCTTCATGTTGATCGTATCTTCTATACGACTCACGCTCGACCTTTCGGTCATCTGTGTTCCGAGGCCATGTCTGTACATGCTAGGCTCGTCAAGTCAACCTAAGTGTATTGCGTGTGTAAATCTGTCTTACACCCGTTGTATTCGAACGTTAGAATCTATCACACCCGATCATCACGTGGTGCTTCGAAACAACGAACCTTCACAACGGTGCACAGTTAGGGGGAACACTTTCTTGAAATTATTATGAGGGATCATCTTATTTAAGCTACCATCGTTCTAAGAAAAATAAGATGTAAAACATGATAAACATCACATGCAATCAAATAGTGACATGATATGGCCAATATCATTTGCTCCTTTGATCTCCATCTTCGGGGCTCCATGATCATCGTTGTCACCGGCATGACACCATGATCTCCATCATCGTGTCTTCTTGAAGTTGTCTCGTCATCCATTACTTCTACTACTATGGCTAACGCTTTAGCAATAAAGTAAAGTAATTACATGACGTTTATGTTGACACGCAGGTCATTAATAAATAAAGACAACTCCTATGGCTCCTGCCGGTTGTCATACTCATCGACATGGAAGTCGTGATTCCTATTCAAAGAACATGATCAATCTCATACGTCACATATATCATTCATCATTCATCACAACCTTTGGCCATATCACATCACAAAACACTTGCTGCAAAAACAAGTTAGACGTCCTCTAATTGTTGTTGCAAGTTTTTACGTGGCTGCTATAGGTTTCTAGCAAGAATGTTTCTTACCTACGCCAAAACCACAACGTGAATTGCCAATTTCTATTTACCCTTCATAAGGACCCTGTTCGTCGAATCCGATCCGACTAAAGTGGGAGAGACAGACACCCACCAGCCACCTTATGCAACTAGTGCATGTCAGTCGGTGGAATCGGTCTCACGTAAGCGTACGTGTAAGGTTGGTCCGGGCCGCTTCATCCCACGATGCCGCCGAATCAAGATAAGACTAGTAACGACAAGCAAATTGACAATATCGATGCCCACAACTACTTTGTGTTCTACTCGTGCATAGTAACTACGCATAGACCTAGCTCTGATACCACTGTTGGGGAACGTAGCAGAATTTTAAAATTTTCTACGCATCACCAAGATCAATCTATGGAGTCATCTAGCAACGAGGGAGAGAGGAGTGCATCTACATACCCTTGTAGATCACGAGCGGAAGCGTTCAAGAGAACGGAGTTGATGGAGTCGTACTCGACGTGATCCAAATCACCGAAGATCCTAGTGCCGAATGGACGGCACCTCCGCGTTCAACACACGTACGGAGCGAGGACGTCTCCCGCGCCTTGATCCAGCAAGGAGAAGGGAGAGGTTGAGGAAGAGGGCTCCAACACCAGCACGACGGTTTTGTGGTGATGAAGTTGCAGTACTCCGGCAGGGCTTCGCCAAGCTCTTATGGAGGAGGAGAGGTGTTGGCGAGGGGAGGGGCTGCGCCTTTGATGTTGTCTGCAGCCCTCCCCTCACCCCTCTATTTATAGGGGAATGGGGAAGGGGGTCGGCCCCCTCTAGATGAGATCTAGAGGGGGGGCAGCGGCCAAGGGGAGGGGGGCTTGCCCCCCAAGCAAGGGGGCGCCCCCCCTTAGGGTTTCCCCCAACCCTAGGCGCATGGGCCCTAGGGGGGTGTGGCGCCCCAGCCCACATGGGCTGGTTCCCTTCTCCATACAGCCCATAAGGCCCTCCGGAAGAGGTGGACCCTCCTGGTGGACCCCCGGAACCCCTCCGGTGGCCCCGGTACAATACCGATATGCCCCCGAAACTTTCCGGCGACCATATGACAACTTCCCATATATAAATCTTTACCTCCGGACCATTCCGGAACTCCTCGTGACGTCCGGGATCTCATCCGGGACTCCGAACAACATTCGGTAATCACATACAAGTCTTCCTAACAACCCTAGCATCACCGAACCTTAAGTGTGTAGACCCTACGGGTTTGGGAGACATGCAGACATGACCGAGATGACTCTCTGGTCAATAACCAACAGCGGGATCTGGATACCCATGTTGGCTCCCACATGCTCCAAGATGATCTCATCGGATGAACCACGATGTCGAGGATTCAATCAATCTGTATACAATTCCCTTTGTCAATCGGTACGTTACTTGTCCGAGACTCGATCGTCGGTATCCCAATACCTTGTTCAGTCTCGTTACCGGCAAGTCACTTTACTCGTACTGTAATGCATGATCCCGTGATCAACCACTTGATCACATTGAGCTCATTATGATGATGCATTACCGAGTGGGCCCAGAGATACCTCTCCGTCATACGGAGTGACAAATCCCAGTCTCGATTCATGCCAACCCAACAGACACTTTCGGAGATACCTGTAATGGACCTTTATAGTCACCCAGTTATGTTGTGACGTTTGGCACACCCAAGGCACTCCTACGGTATCCGGGAGTTGCACAATCTCATGGTCTAAGGAAATGATACTTGACATTCAGAAAAGCTACAACAAATGAACTACACGATCTTTGAGCTAAGCTTAGCATTGGGTCTTGTCCATCACATCATTCTCCTAATGATGTGATCCCGTTATCAATGACATCTAATGTCCATAGTCAGGAAACCATGACTATCCTTTGATCAACGAGCTAGTCAACTAGAGGCTCACTAGGGACGTGTTGTGGTCTATGTATTCACACATGTATTACAATTTCCGGATAACACAATTATAGCATGAACAATAGACAATTATCACGAACAAAGAAATATAATAATAACCATTTTATTATTGCCTCTAGGGCATATTTCCAACACAAAAAATGCAGATCCGAGTGATTTGCTGTGAGCCGAGAAGCCTGCCACAGATTCTGCATTTCAGTCATCCGGAGAAACAAAACCGATTCATATTCACCCGACCGATCCTAATGCTGCTCCTACTCATATCTCAACATCACTCGATAGCAAATAGGAAGAAGCGCTCATCCAGTTCCTCTGTGAGAAATGGGACATCTTTGCAGGGAAACCTTCTGACATGCCAGGTGTGCCCAGGGGACTGGTTGAGCACCGTTTGCGAGCCGACCCGAAAGTGAAGCCAGTCAAGGAACATCTTAGACGGTCTGCCGTACATAAGAGAAAAGCAATTGGCGAAGAAGTGGCTCGGCTCCTAGCAGCTGAGTTCATCCGAGAGATTTACCACTCCGAGTGGCTCGCCAATGTTGTCAAGGTCCCCAAAAAGGACGATTCACTTCATATGTGCATTGAGTTCAAGCATATCAATCGGACCTGCCCGAAAGATCATTTTTCCTCTCCCCCGTATCGACCAAATCGTCGACTCGGCTGCGGGGTGTGAGCGTTTGTCTTTTCTAGATGCCTATTCCGGGTATCATCAGATCCGACTGTATGGACCCAATGAAATAAAAATAGCTTTCATCACTCCATTTGGGTGCTTTTGTTATGTCACCATGCCATTCGGTCTCAAGAACGCTGGTGCCACATTTATGAGGATGATTCAGAAGTGCCTACTCACTCAAATCAGTCGGAATGTGGAAGCATATATGGATGACATTGTGGTCAAGTCGCGTAAAGGTTCCGACCTGCTGACTGACCTCGCTGAAACCTTTGCCAACTTAAGAAGGTATGATATCAAGCTTAATCCGTCGAAATGCACATTCGGAGTTCCAGGAGGAAAGTTACTTGGTTTCCTCATTTTCGAACGAGGGATCAATGCCAACCTAGAGAAAGTTGGAGCCATACTCCGGATGAAATGCCCTGTGCGTGTGCATGACGTTTAGAAACTTACTGGTTGTTTGGCCGCCTTGAGTCGATTCATCTCTCGCCTCGGTGAAAATGCATTGCCTCTTTACCGACTGATGAAGAAATCTGATAAGTTCGAGTGGACTGCTGAAGCTGATGCAACGTTTGTAGAAATCAAAACCCTGCTTTCCACCCAACCGGTGCTTGCTGCCCCAATCAGCAAAGAGCCTTTACTGCTTTGTATTGGAGCCACTGGGAAGTTGTCAGTACAGTACTTACGGTCGAGCGGGAAGAAGAAGAAAAAACCTATAAAGTTCAGCGCCCGGTGTACTATATTTCTGAAGTCTTGACTCCATCCAAGCAAAGATATCCTCATTATTAGAAGCTTGTTTATGGGATTTACATGACCACAAAGAAGGTTGCACATTATTTCTCTGATCACTCTGTTACAGTCGTCAGCGACGCACCATTGTCAGAAATTCTGAACAACAGAGATGCAACTGGTCGAGTGGAAAAGTGGGTGATTGAACTCCTTCCCTTGGATATCAAGTTTGAGGCGAAGAAAGCTATCAAGTCCCAGGCAATAGCATATTTCCTCGCCGAGTGGGTCCAGCAGCAACAACCGACTCAGATTCACTCGGAGCATTGGAACATGTTCTTTGATGGATCCAAGATGTTGAACGGTTCTGGTGCTGGGGTGGTATTTGTATCCCCTCGAGGAGACAGACTCAGCTATGTTCTTCAAATCCATTTTTATTCCTCCAACAACAAAGCCGAATATGAAGCACTTCTGTAAAGGTTTCATATGGACATTTCACTCGGCTTCCGTCACCTAATGGTCTACGACGACTCAGATTTGGTGGTCAATCAAGTGATGAAGGAGTGGGACGTCAGAAGCCCGGCTATGACTGGCTATTGTAATGTAGTGAGGAAGTTAGAGAAGAAGTTTGAGATGTTAGAGCTCCATCATATACCCCGACTGAAAAATCAAGTAGCTAATGATTTGGCAAAGATAGGCTCCAAGCGTGAGCCTATTCCTAGTAATGTGTTCTTGGAGCATCTTCACACGCCGTCCGTCCAAGAGGACCCCTTCACGGAGGATCCCTCACAACCTAAGAGCCCTACTTATCCGACTAAAGTTGAAATCCCAGTCGTGGTCGACTTGGTCATGGAAGTTTTGGTTGTCATACCCGAGTGGACAGTGACGTACATCGCGTATATTCTCAGGAAATAGCTCCCAGAGGATGAAGAAGAGGCTCGTTAGATTGTCCATCGATCTAAAGCTTTCACAGTATTGGGTGGACAGCTTCACAGAGAAAGTGTCACCGGAGTTGCCCAGAAGTGTATAACACCATAAGAAGGTCAAGTGATCCTCAACGACATCCACTCGGGGACCTGTGGTCACCATGCGTCCTCTCGGACCATTGTGGCCAAAGCATACCGAGCGGGATTTTGTTGGCCACGAGCAAATGAGATGGCAAAAGACATAGTCGATAGATGTGAAGGTTGCCAGTTCTACTCGAACATGTCTCACAAGCCTGCATCAGCCCTCAAGACCATTCCACTTGTCTAGCCCTTTGTTGTTTGGGGATTAGATATGGTCGGACCTCTGAGGACGGGCAGAAGTGGCTTCACCCATGTGCTCGTAGCAGTCGACAAGTTCACCAAATGGATTGAAGCCAAGCCTATCAAAAACCTTGAAGCAAGTACTGCTGTCAGCTTCATCAGAGCGTTAACATTAAGATATGGTGTCCCGCATAGCATCATCACAGATAATGGGTTGAACTTCAATTCTGATGAGTTCAGAGCCTTTTGCGCTTCCCAAGGCACTCGGGTCAACTATGCTTCAGTCGCCCATCCCCACTCGAATGGACAAGCTGAAAGAGCAAACGGATTGATTATGAAAGGACTGAAACCCCGATTGATGTGTGACCTCAAGCATGCAGCGGGCGCCTGGGTCAATGAACTTCCATCAGTACTTTGGAGATTGAGGACAACTCCTAATCGGTCGACTAGCCAAACTCCATTCTTCTTAGTCTATGGGGCTGAAGCTGTGCTTCCGAGTGACTTAATTCATAACGCCCCACGAGTGGAACTCTTCTTAGAAGCCGAAGAAGAACAAGCCCGTTAGGATGTTGTTGACCTTCTGGAAGAAGAAAGAGAGATGGCACTGATCCGGTAGACCATCTATCAGCAAGACCTGCATCGATTCCACGCCAGAAACATGAGAGGTCGAGCATTTCAAGAGGGAGACCTGGTTCTTCGAGTGGATCAGCAGAAACCACACAAGCTCGCTCCTGCTTCGGAAGGCCCCTTCATCATCACCAAAGTACTTCACAACGGGGCTTATCGCCTCTACAATGTGGAGCACAATAAAGATGAGCCACACGCTTGGAATGCGGAGCTGCTCCGCCCCTTTTATACTTAAGCATTCGGATTGTTGTGATGTAATAAGAAATACATTCTAGTTCGATTATCAAAGACGCAGTTTCATAGATGATTGTTGTTCCTTTTTTAAGTGTTCTAAATCCCCCAGTGGGTGCCTTAGCTGCGAATCTGCTTCACCTAAGTTTCAAAAATCCTGCCGAGTGGTGAGCAACCCTCCCACTCGGGGGCTTAGCCGCGAATCCATTTCGCCTAAGTTTAAAAAATCCTACCGAGTGGTGAGCAAGTCTCTCACTCAGGGGCTTAGCTGTGAATTCATTTCGCCTAAGTTTTAAAAATCCTACCAAGTGGTGAGCAAGTCTCTCACTCGGGGGCTTAGCTGCAGTCCAGTACTCGCCTAAGTTTAAAAATCCTATCAAGTGGTGAGCAACCCTCCCACTCGGGGGCTTAGCTGTAGTCCAGTACTCGCCTAAGTTTAAAAAATCCTACCGAGTGGTGAGCAACCCTCCCACTCGGGGGCTTAGTTGCAGTCCAGTACTCGCCTAAGTTTAAAAAATCCTACCGAGTGGTGAGCAAGTCTCCCACTCGGGGTGAGGGAGTCCTGGATTAGGGGGTCTCCGGACAACCGGACTATCTCCATTGTCCGGACTGTTAGACTATGAAGATACAAGATTGAAGACTTCGTCTCGTGTCCGGATGGAACTCTACTTGGCGTGGAAGGCAAGCTAGGCAATATGGATATGGATATTTCCTCCTTTGTAACCGACCTTGTGTAACCCTAACCCTCTCCGATGTCTATATAAACCGAAGGGTTTTAGTCCGTAGGACAACAACCATAACATACAATTATACCATAGGCTAGCTTCTAGGGTTTAGCCTCTCTGATCTCGTGGTAGATCTACTCTTGTACTACCCATATCATCAATATTAATCAAGCAGGACGTAGGGTTTTACCTCCATCAAGAGGGCCCGAACCTGGGTAAAACATCGTGTCCCCTGCCTCCTGTTACCATCCGGCCTAGACGCACAGTTCGGGACCCCCTACCCGAGATCCGCCGGTTTTGACACCGACATTGGTGCTTTCATTGAGAGTTCTGCTGTGTCGTCGCCGTTAGGCTTGACGGCTCCTACTATCATCGATAGCGATGCGGTCTAGGGTGAGACTTTTCTCCCCGGACAGATCTTCGTATTCGGCGGCTTTGCACTGCGGGCTAATTCGCTTGGCCATCTTGAGCAGATTGAAAGCTACGCCCCTGGCCATTAGGTCAGATTTGGAAGTTTGAACTACACGGCCGACATCCGCGGAGACTTGATCTTCGATGGAGTCGAGCCACAGCCGGGCGCGCCGCACTGTCGCGATGGGTACGACCTAGCTCTGCCGCCGAACAGTACCCCAGAGGCCGCGCCCGCATCAGCTCTGACCCTTTGTTCGGAGCCAACTGCGCCAATCGAGGACGGGTGGTTAGACACCGCCTCAAGGGCTACAGTCTCAACGGAGATCGATCCGAACACCAGCCTAACCCTCTGCGCAGCCTGTGACTCCAAGGTGCTGGACTCTTTTCCAGACTCCGAACCATCCGCGCCCCTGCCAATCAAATCCGATTGGGCGCCAATCATGGAATTCACCGCCGCGGATATCTTTCAACGCTCGCCCTTTGGCGACATTCTGAATTCACTAAGGTCTCTCTCTTTGTCAGGAGAGCCCTGGTCAGATTATGGCCAACAGGATTGGGATGCGGACGACGAAGAAATTCGACGCCCACTCACCACCCACTTAATAGCCACTGTCGACGACTCAACCGACATGCTCGACTTCGACTCCGAAGACATCGACGGTATGGACGACGATGTGGGAGACGAAGAGGAACCACCGCCCACAGAGCGCTGGATGACCAGCTCATCATACGACATATACATGGTGGACACACCAAAAGAAGACGACGACGAGGAACGGAAGGACGCACCGAAGCAGTCAAAGCGGCGGCGCAAGCGCCGCCCCAAATCCCGCCTCGGCAGAAATAACGATCATACAGACCCAGTGTTGGAGCAGGGCGAAACACTGCCGGACCACGGCAATACGGAGAATCAAACCGAACAAACCAATTCTATCAAAGATAATAGTCCGGACGGCATAACGCCGGACAGGCACCCGGAGCAGCAGAATGCCCGTTAAAGGCTTGTTGCCACCGCGAGAAGTCTGAAAAAGCAGAAGCAAAGGCTCAAGGCTACGCAGGACACACTCCAAATCAGATGGAGCAAAGTACTCAACACAGTAGCGAAGTACGGCGGCAATCACCCCACCAAGAGCTACCCAAAGCGGAAGTTGCTACCTGAATTCGATGAGGAGGCCTCAGACCCCCCACAACCAAAAATAAAAACGGCCACCTAGCCGGATAGACGACCTCACGGCAAACAATGCCACCCACAAGCCAATACGCGATCCACGCGAGGGCTCGCACCAAAAGGATGGTGCAACCAGATCCATCTATGGACCACGCAAGCGCGCCCCAGCATACGATGTAACACAACAAACATCCGAACAGTGCAGTACACCCAGATACAGGGGTGCTGCACACCCCCTATGTTTCACCGACGAGGTGCTGGACCATGAATTTCCAGAGGGATTCAAACCCGTAAACATAGAGGCATACGACGGAACAACAGACCCTGGGGTCTGGATTGAGGACTATATCCTCCATATCCATATGGCTCGAGGAGATGATCTCCACGCCATCAAGTACTTACCCCTCAAGCTCAAAGGGCCAGCTCGTCACTGGCTTAAAAGCCTCCCCGAAAACTCCATTGGAAGCTGGGAAGAGCTCGAAGACGCTTGTCGGGCAAAATTTCAAGGGACTTATGTCTGACCTTCGGACGCGGACGATTTGAGTCATATAACTCAACAGCCCGGAGAGTCAGCCCGAAAACTTTGGAACATGTTTCTTACTAAAAAGAACCAAATTGTCTACTGTCCGGACGCCGAAGCCTTGGCAGCTTTTAAGCATAGCGTCCGTGACGAATGGCTTGCCAGACACCTCGGCCAAGAAAAGCCGAAAACAATGGCAACATTAACAAGCCTCATGACCCGCTTTTGCGCGGGTGAGGACAACTGGCTAGCCAGATGCAGCACCAGCGACCCCAGCACATCTAAAGTTAGAGACGGAAACGGGAAATCACGGTGCAACAACAATAACAAATGCCGGAATAAAGAAGACAACACGAAGAGCACGGCAGTAAACGCCGGATTCAAAAGCTCTCGGCCAGGTCAGCAAAAGCCGCCCTCTAAAGGTGCCAGAGACGAACTGTCCAGCCTAAACAAAATTCTGGACCAAATATGTTAGATCCATAGCACCCCTGGTAAACCCGCTAATCATACTCATAGATAATGTTGGGTCTTCAAGCAGTCCGGCAAGCTCAACACCGTACACAAGGGGGAGGATGCACCAAGCGAAGACGAGGATGAGCCTCTCAAGCAAGACACTGGCGAACAAAAGAAATTTCCACCAGAAGTCAAAATAGTAAACGTGTTACACGTGATCAAGGTAAGAAACAAAATGGCACTCCCAAAAAATATGCCCAAGGGCCTATCACCGCGGAGTCCTGCCACTGGTCGTCTCAACCGATCACTTTCGATCATCATGACTACTCAGCAAGTATCCGGCGTGCAGGATGGGCTGCCCTAGTATTAGACCCAATAATTGATGGATACCACTTCACACGAGTCCTGATGAACGGTGACAGCAGTCTAAACCTGATATACCAGGATACAATCCGTGAAATGGGGATAGACCCAACGAAAATTTGCCATAGTAATACTACCTTTATAGGGGTAACGCCAGGCCCAGGGGCTCATTGCACGGGCTCCCTGCTACTAAAGGTTATATTCGGCTTCCCCGATAACTTCCGTAGCGAACATTTAACCTTCCACATCGCTCCATTCCAAAGCGGCTATCAAGCACTACTTGGACGCGAAGCTTTTACTTGCTTTAATGAAATACCACATTACGCTTCCCTGACGCTCAAGATGCCCGGTCCACGCGGCATCATTACAGCGAACGGAAGTATCAAGCGATCTTTGCGCGCCGAGAATGCGACTGCCTTGGCAGCCGCACACTAAGAAGGGCCTCACCAACTAAAGCATTTGGTAGGTCGTATAGACCACGGACGCGGTTAGACGAGTCCGGCGCTGCTATATGTAATTTGTACCGGATGGATGGCCACACCCCTATTACAAATACAAGGGGCTCAACGCGCACAGACAAGAGGCAATTTCTACTCATTTTTAGTTATACATTGTTTCTTTAAAAACTATCTTTTTGCACGACAACTTTTTTCACCTAAGTTCCTCTCTTTTACAGATGATCATCGTGCTACACCCGTCCAGGATACGGCACAACGGAGACACATGCGCAGACGTGCAGCAGGGACCCGTCCCAAGGATTCTTTTTAGATTAAGACCCTGCGTAAACCTTTTTTACTGTCTCTTGTTGATACACATCCACCGAATTCTCAGCACAATTGGGAAGGATGCTAACGTCTTGGCATGTGGCCACGTCGGAGTAATGCACGTACCTGGACACAAGGGGCTTCTCACAAAGGGCACTATTTAGGCCCGGTTTATACCATAAAGACGGAATACCTTAGGGAGTGTTCGGCGTCACGAGTTTGGCCTTATATGCATCAGCTCCGAATCATTGTCTTTGGTCAAATGTTGGCTTTTCCCGGCTCCTGTGTTTTTGTGCCTTACGTTCCGCTTTATCGGCTAAGGTAGCACCAGGAGAACTACTGCGATTGTGCCCTGGTTCATCCGGACGAGCACCTTAGTAGAGAAAGCCGAAAACTGACTGTCATGATATAGCGTGAGACTGGTCAACCACTCGATGACCTATCGAAAAGTTAGAATTCCTCCGCCTTAACGAAGGGCCATTTCCCGGCCAGGCATGTACGCACCCCGCAATCGGGACAGTGCGGAGCCACCAGGGGCTATCTAGTAGCCCCACTATCAAACTCCTATGGCTAAGTGAAAGTGTTAAAGCATTATCGTCCGGTTGCCTCGTTCGCTATGCTATCACCTCCTTAATAGGACCAAGACGTTGGGTTAAGTGTGAACATGCATTTTTCGCGAGCACCTCTGCATTATATGCATGGGGGTTGAAGCCGACGGCTGCAATCTTTCAGGTTATACATATGTATACATAAACAGCCGCACATGAGGCATCATACTACTTTCAGGCAAAAGTATAAACATAGCCTTATAAAATTTCATAAAAACATCGTGTTTATAATGAGAATACATATCACTCAAACATAATATTCTTCGAGCACTGGGCCTCTATCAAACGAGCACCCTCGAGAACCTCCTCGAAATAGTGCTCGGCAGCCACTCGGCCTATGGCCGAACCTTGCGCCGCAACAGTGGTAGCGTCCATCTCCGCCTAGTATGCTTTAACATGGGCAAGGGCCATCCGCGAGCCTTCTATGCACGCCGACCTCTTCATCGCATTAATGCGCGGCACCGCACCAAGGAACTGCTGCACTAAGCTGAAATAGCCGTTCGGCTGTGGCTTTTCCGGCCATAGCTGATCCACAATAGACCTCATGGCAAGTCCAGACAACCTATTCAGTTCGGCCCATTCGGCTAGCTGGTCAGTCAATGAAAGCGGACGCTCCGAAACGTCGACCTTGGAAGTACTTGGCCGCATCGGCAGCGCTCGCCGCCAAATCCATATATGCATCTGCCAAACTCCACAGCCGGTCCAGAAGGGCATACAGTGGATCTCCGAACTTCCTCCGTAACATGAAGGGTTTCCCAGCCGCAATATCCCCGGCTTCCCGCAGCTCCTCCTTCTTCGCTCCCAAAGTAGAACGGGTGTCTTTGTCCGCCATCGTGGCCTTCTCAAAGGTCCGTTGCCTTCGCTCGGTTTTCTTTTTCAAGGACCCGGCAACGGTCGGCAATGTCTTTTAATTCTACGGCCATCTTCTCTTGGCTCTCGCAATGCGCGGCCTTCTCGGCTTTCAACTCTTCGGCCGCCTTCAAAGCAACCACATTACTAATCCTCGCTTGTTCCTTGGCTCAGGTGAGTTCCGCCCGAAGGGTCTCCATGGTGGCAGCTCCGTCTGCATTCACAACATATTAAAGATACTGGCATCATGCTGCTCTTATTGTGTGACATTTACCAGAAAACATTACTTACACTGTGATTCATCAAGCCACTTGTTAACAAGCTCGATGTCGGCGTCTGCCGCATCCAGTTGCCGTTTTAATTTGGCAAACTCACTAGTCCAGCTAGCCACTGGAGCTTCCACCACCTGCACATACGGGCAGTCTGGTTATTGCCTAGGAATATGATCCTCTATTCGTCTCCATTCTCGATGACAACCAGAGTCTCAGGGGCTACTATCTACACAGGGCACACCTAACATGTGCAGTACTATCACATATTATCTCACGTACCTCAAAGCCTGTCAGTAGACTTATAAAGGCTTCATGTAATCCGCTTTCGGTGGACGAAATTCTCTCCATCATCGTACCCATCAGCGTACGGTGTTCTTCTAAGATGGCCGCTCACCCCACCAGCTCCCTCAGAACGTCCGACCGCATACCAGATGGTGCCGAACTCTTCTGTCTGCTCTCTTCGGGAGCCGGACGCTGGGGACTTCGGGGGTCTATGGGTTTGTCTCCTGGCCTCACCGGATATGGAGAGGCCCTCCGTGACGACACTTCGGGGTCGCCTGCTTCTTGAGCGGAGGATTCCAGCGGAGGCGTTTCGCTCTCCATCATCTCTGGAAGAAGATCCCCCAAAGACGAGCTCAGCTGAGAGGGGCTAAGGCCCGAACTGCAAGATATATGCGGTGGTTATTTTCTCAGAAAGAAGATAGCATACCTTTACTATTAAAGTATTTTGGATCACTTACGACTCGTTGGAGGGCTGACCCCCCCGTGGACTTTGAGCGGCAAAAGCACCCCCCGAGGCAGGACCCTCTATGGGAGGCTTCTTCTCCCATTTGGAGGCTTCGGCTTTCGAATCCTCGGAAGCAATCCTTTTCCTCCCCCGGTTATCCTCCTTCATGGAGACGCTCATTCCCTCAGTTGGAACGAGCAGCGATGAGGGCCCGCGTCCGCCCGTATTATCCCCCCGTATCTTCCTTCGAGGGCTCCGGGCAAGGTATGACCTCGAGCATCTTTTCCAATACCGGATTTTCCAAACCCTCGGGGAGGGGGGCCAACACCGAATCATCTTCGCCTTTGTTAGCCAGTCCTAGTCAAAAAGCGAACTCTCAGAAATAACTTCATAACGAATAAAAGACAGTGTGTTCAGCTAGAGGATTTCTTACTTGTTCGGCGGCGCCATTACTGCTTAGGCCCACGTCCTCGGTAATATCCAGACACTCTACTTGAGGTCCGAAGAATGACTTGTACATCTCCTCATGCGTCAGGCCGAGGAAACTTTGAATGGCACGCGGTCCCTCTGGGTTGAACTCCCACAAGCGAAGGGGCCGGCGTTTGCAAGGATGGACTTAACGGACCAGCATAACTTGTATTACCAGAACCAAATTAAAATCTCCCTTGAAGAGATCTCGGATGTGGCTTTGCAGTATAGGCACGTCATTGGCTGGGCCCCAGCTCAGACCTCTGCTAATCCATGACATTAGTTGTGGTGGGGGGCCAGAGCGGAAAGCGGGGGCAGCCGCCCACTTGGCACTTCTGGGAGCAGTGACGTAAAACCACTCCCGTTGCCACAATTCGGACAGCTCTGGAAAGGAACCTTTCGGCCACGGGGCTCCTTCCATCTTGCCTATTGATGCACCTCCGCACGCTGCATGTTGCCCCTCGATCATCTTCAACTTTACTTCAAAGGTCTAGAGCCACAGGCCGAAGTGAGGGGTAACGCGAAGGAAGGCCTCACACACGACAATAAATGTCGAGATGTGGAGAAAGGAGTCCGGAGCTAGATTGCGGAAATCTAGACCGTAATAGAACATCAAACCCCTGACGAAGGGGTCCAGAGTAAGGCCTAGACCTCGGACGAAGTGGGAGATGAACACGACGTTCTCGTTGGGTTCGGGAGTAGGGACGATCTGCCCTCGAGTAGGGAGCCGATGCGAAACCTCGGCGGTCAAGTATCTGGCCTCCCTCAGCTTCTTAATGTCCTCTTCCGTAATGGAGGAGGGCATCCATTGGCCTTGAAGGCTAGATCCGGACATGATTGAAGATCCGGAGCACTTAACCTGGGCTTTGGGTGTTAGAACTCGAGGCGAGGGAAGGGTTCGATTGAGCACGAGAGGGAAAAAGCAAAAACCTTGTCCCTTTATAAAGAGGGAGAATATCAAGCGTTCTCTCTGTGGCCGTTTAGGACTTTCCTATAATCTAGGAGTCCTAGACACGGTTGGGTTACTCACGACCGCATTAATGAGAATCCCATAATTGGGGGAACACGATCTCCGCTTCGACAAAGACGTGTCAAGAAACCGCCTCGCATTATGTGTGGAGTTGGTTGAAGAAAAACGGTTCGAATAATCGCCGGGCCATGACACAATGTCATGCTGCCAAAACGAATCAGCAAATTGGATTTGCAAAAATATTATTCTCTCTACAGCGGTATGTGGAACTCATTTTGCAGGGTCGGACACTATCCTCATATTCAAATTCTTCTATGATGTATTCGGAGAAGGAACCCGCCTTGCAATGCCGAAGACAATACTTCGCGCCGGACTCATCATCATTGAAGCCTGGTTCAGGGGCTACTGAGGGAGTCCTGGATTAGGGGGTCTCCGGACAGCCGGACTATCTCCCTTGGCCGGACTGTTAGACTATGAAGATACAAGATTGAAGACTTCGTCTCGTGTCCGGATGGGACTCTACTTGGCGTGGAAGGCAAGCTAGGCAATACGGATATGGATATTTCCTCCTTTGTAACCGACCTTGTGTAACCCTAACCCTCTCCGGTGTCTATATAAACTGAAGGGTTTTAGTCTGTAGGACAACAACCATAACATTCAATTATACCATAGGCTAGCTTCTAGGGTTTATCCTCTTTGATCTCGTGGTATATCTACTCTTGTACTACCCATAACATCAATATTAATCAAGCAGGACGTAAGGTTTTACCTCCATCAAGAGGGCCCGAACCTGGGTAAAACATCGTGTCCCCTGCCTCCTGTTACCATCCGGCCTAGACGCACAGGTCGGGACCCCCTATCCGAGATCCGCCGGTTTTGACACTGACACGGGGGCTTAGCTGCAGTTCAGTACTCGCCTAAGTTTCAAAAATCCTACCGAGTGGTGAGCAACCCTCACACTCGGGGGCTTAGCTATAGTTCATTACTCGCCTAAGTTTAAAAATTCCTACCGAGTGGCGAGCAACCCTCCCACTCGGGGGCTTAGCTATAGTTCATTACTCGCCTAAGTTTAAAAATTCCTACCGAGTGGCGAGCAACCCTCCCACTCGGGGGCTTAGCTGTAGTCCAGTACTCGCCTAAGTTTAAAAAATCCTACGGAGTGGTAAGCAACCCTCCCACTCGGGGTCTTAGCTGCAATCCAGTACTTGCCTATGTTTAAAAAATCCTACCGAGTGGTGAGCAAGTCTCTCACTCGGGGGCTTTGCTGCGAATCCTTTTCACCTAAGTTTAAAAAATTCTACCGAGTGGTG
>NC_057794.1:466218755-466239510 GCF_018294505.1 Triticum aestivum
AACCCTCCCACTCGGGGGCTTAGCTGCAGTACATTACTTGCCTAAGTTTAAAAAATCCTATCGAGTGGAGCGCAACCCTCCCACTCGAGGGCTTAGCTGCAGTCCAGTACTTGCCTAAGTTTAAAAAATCCTACCGAGTGGTGAGCAACCCTCCCACTCAGGGGATTAGTTGTAGTCCAGTACTCGCCTAAGTTTAAAAAATCCTACCGAGTGGTGAGCAACCCTCCCACTCGGGGGCTTAGCTGCAGTCCAGTACTCGCCTAAGTTTAAAAAATCCTACCGAGTGGTGAGCAACCCTCCCACTTGGGGGCTTAGCTGCAGTCCAGTGCTCGCCTAAGTTTTAAGACTTGCTCCATCCTTACCAGTATGGGCGGTGAGGTGCAGGTCGACCACGATCTATCCTCGAAGCTTCGACACAAATACAATGTCTGCTCCATCCTTACCAGTAAGGGCGGCGAGGTCTAGGTCGACCACGATCTGTCCTCGGAGCTTCGACACAAATACAATGTCTGCTCCATCCTTACCCGTAACAGCGGCGAGGTGCAGGTCGACCAGAATCTGTCCTCGGAGCTTCGACACAAATACAATGTCCGCTCCATCCTTATCCATAAGGGTGGCATGGTGCAGGTCAACCACGATCTGCCCATGATTCACTCGACTGAGATGCATCACAAAGTCAATAGCAACTCAAACTGCAAGAAACAAGTTCTATGCAAAGAGTCAAAAGATTCAAAAGCAACCAAAGTTCAGATAAAATCCTCAGGTTCTAGAACACGGATTAAAGTACTCGGGCATCAGGCCCGAAGGAGTTTAACGGTTACAGAATCACTCGGCATTCCGAGGCAAATTTAAGGCGAGGCTTAAAGTTTGTTCACTCCCCAGGAGGAGGGCTTGCAGGCTTGACGAACTCGTCCAGATCAATTCCGTCAGCAATCCGAGTGGAAGCAGCAATGATGGTTTCCATGAAGGATCGGAAGTCAGGCCTTTTGGTATTGGAAACCTTGATCACCGCCAGCTTCTCTTCTCGAGCTTCCTTGCAGTGGACACGAACCAGGGACAGAGCCACATCAGCACCACATCGAGCAGAAGACTTCTTCCATTCCTGCACTCGACCAAGGACCTCATTGAGTCGAGTCATCAGGGACTCGAGGTTGTTTTGAAGCGACGCCCTTGGCCAGAGTGCTGTATCGATGCGCGACACCGCCACCTTCAGGCAAGCAAGATTGCTCGTAACATTGGCAACATGGGATTCCAGTCAGAGCACGTTCATAGCAGCATCATCAGCAACAGGGGAAAGGGCGGGGTCCAGACCTGTCTCGACCCGTCCAGTCTCTTCTTCATAGTTTTGGCAGAATTCTACAAACACAAAGAAATAATGAGTCAACGAATGCTTGGTGAATCGACAACAGCTAAATAGTCGGGAAAAGGAAAATACCTTCGAGCATAAGGAAGAGCTTCTTGGCGAGTGCTTCCAGATAGGCTTCCAGGTCATTTCTCTTACGAGAAATGCTTTCAATCTTCTCGTTCAAAGCCACCTTGTCTTTCTTCAGACGAGTCACCTCTTGGTTGGACTCGTTAATGGACATCTTAAACTTGGTGTTCTCTTCCTCCAGCGCGCCGACTGAAGCCAGCTTCTTGTCAGCAAGAGTTGTCTTCTCCTGAGCCTCCTTTTGTGCAGCAGCAAGATCGAGGTCCTTTTTCGCCAGAGCCTGCTTCATTTTCTCTGAAAGATATGTACTTGGGTCATGTATAAGAACAAGGAGATGACTTGTGGGTCGGCCAAGATAAACAGTCGACCAGTCGATTACCTTCCATACCAGCTGTTTCATCTTCGGCCTTCCGCAAGTTCTGCTTAGCCAGCTCCAAGTTGAGATTGAGTTGTCTCTGCTTCTCCTCAAATTCGGAAAATTTGGAGATGAGCTCACATGATTTCTGAAGTCAGAAAAAGATACATCAATAAACATGATCAAAGAACAGCCGCTTCCGAGTGAATAGAGCTCTAAGACTACCGCAAAATCAAAACATTCTACAATAGTCTCGGGGACTACACCCAGTGGGTGCACTTAGCGTGCCCCCACAGGTTCGGGTTCCACTCGACATGGTCCGACCAGACCGAGTGGAAGAGTAAAAAAGAGAGAAGAAGACTGAGGTTATTTTTTGAAGTCAACAAAAGACATTCTCAGACCCCAACCGACTGCCCGCAGTCGACTGTGGTGTCGGGGACTACACCCAGTGGGTGCACTTAGCGTGCCCCCACTGGTTTGGATTCCACTCGACATGGTCCGCCCAGACCGAGTGGAAGAGTGAAACGATAAAGACATTTTTTTATCAAGACCTCCGTCGAATCACACATTCGACGGTGGTCTCAGGGACTACACCCAGTGGGTGCACTATGCGTTCCCCCACTAACCCAGAACTACAACTGACACAACCTAGTCGACTCAACTGGGAAAGTTACTCGGCATAAATTCAAACACCCAGTGGATGTGCAGATGCGAAATGCAGAATAACAGGAGGATGCATAAAGAAAGGTTTTCACGTAGCATATCCTAACAGAACAAGCAACAAGATAAGAATTTAGTCAGAAGCCAACTTACCCGGACATTGGCTCGAAGGGCCGCACTGGCATCATAAGCAGCCTGACTATTTTCATGCACCACCTTCACTCGCTCCATCATTATGCCATCTTGGCGAATGGCTTCTGCAGTGGCGCCTGCCTGGTCTTCTGGAACATGATGAGTAGTGAAGAATGGGGTTGGTGGTTTAGTCGTGGCAACTTGAAGTTCTGAGGCATGAGGCTGGATAGTTGAAGCAAGCACTGGTGCAGTCGACGATGTGGGGCGTTCACTTGATACTGGAATAGCGAAAGTAACAAAAGCCCGAGTCACATCTTCAGGCTATTGAATCACTGGCTCTGCCACCGGCACCGATTGGGACGTCTTGCCAGTTGATGCCTTCTTACTCCTCCTGGGCCTCAGCAGCACGTCCTCGTCGTCATTCGGAAGATCAATGACATGGGGAGGAGCTGCAAAAAGAATTAGTCGTCAGAATTTAGTCGGTCAACAAAATGGCTGAGAAAGCAAAGGCAAGTTTGCAAAAGTCATACCCGGGTTAGAAGTGACCGTGTCTTCTATGTCCTCCTCACCATCCATGTAAGCAGATGTCCCAGAAGTAGCAGCTCTGCAAATTTCAAGATTCACTCGAACAAACGAGAAAGAGAGTCCACAACATAAATCCTCGATCGAAAAGTGGAGACAAGACACTTACGCAGAAGTGACAGGGACATCGATCTTGATCTTGGACAGGGTCTTCCGAGGCTTTGGTTCTATAACCTTTTGCTGCTTCGGGGCCTTCTTAGTCAGCACAGGCGAAGAGGTCCGAGTGCGCTTGGAAGTCTGTCCGGTCGACCTAGCTACTTCTCCATGGACACTCACTAGGTCGTGCTTATGTTTGGAACGCTTTTCGGTGTGAGGCGGCGACTCGACTTCTTCACCACTGCTCGAGTCCTTGCTTTCCTCCTCCTCTTCTCCTCCATCAGATTACCAATCCATGCTTTCGCCTCCTCTTTCCTCTCCATCTTGATGCTGCTCTTGCTCCTCATTCGGCATTGAGTACGTCTCTGTATAAACCTGCAAAATAGAAGAGATGACCAGAGGAAAGTCGACTCAGTAAGCAATGGCAAGTCAGAATGAAAAACACTCGGAGATAAGAGACAGACCTTGTCTGGTTGGTTGTTGGTGTCGAATGATAAAAGTCTTCGGGACCCCCTGGGATTGTCCTTGTTCCCTATCATGCTTTGCACCCAGTGTGCCACTGTCTTCTCATCAACGTCCTTCGGATGGATCCGAGTGGAATCTTCAATTCCCGAGTACATCCACATGGAGTGGTCACGGGCTTGGAGGGGTTGAATACGTTGACTGAGGAATACCTCAAGCAGATCCATGCCAGTCACTCCTTCATGAATCAACTGAACTACTCGCTCCATCAACATGGACACGTCCACCTTCTCTACTGGAGTCACTCTCAAAGAAGTGGGTTTCTGGACGCGCGCCAAAGAAAAGGGGGGACACCTGTCAAATGACCTGGGGTAGGCTTGTCTTTGCAATAAAACCAAGTCGACTGCCACTCTCTAACTGAGTCGGGAAGAGTCATCCCAGGAAAAGCAGTCTTTCCCCTCATCTGGATACCTAAGCCCCCACACATCTGGATCACCTAGGTTCTCTCATCACTCGGATTGTCCTTTTTCACAATTTGTGAGCGGCACGTGAAGATGTGCTTAAATAGACCCCAATGCGGTCGACAACCGAAGAATTTCTCACACAAGGAGACATAAGCCGCAAGGTATGTGATCGTGTTGGGGGAGAAATGGTGGAGTTGAGCTCCAAAGATGTTCAAGAATGCTCGGAAAAAGGGGTGTGGAGGCAAAGAAAAACCGCGGTCGACGTGAGTGGAGAGCAAGACGCACTCACCCTCCAGAGGCTGCGGCTTAGATTCTTCCCTCGGAAGCCTCCAGGAATCATGCTCGATCAGCCCACTCTCAGCCAGGTCCTGCAGCTCATCCAGCACGAGCGTGGATCGGATCCAGCCACCCTAGACTCAGCCACTCTTGGCCAGGTCCTGCAGATCTTTACGACGACCCGCCCCGACTCGTCTTCTTCCCTTTCTCTTTCGCCTTCACTTTCTTCGCACGCTCCAGGGAGGCGGTCTTGTCCTTCCCCATTACGGCGGAATGGGCTCGAGGTTGGCGGAGGCGTCGAGAGTGGAGACGGGAGCAATGGAGAAACAGAGGAGGAAGAAGGAGAAACAGAGGTGCTGTCTGTGTCAAAACCGGTGGATCTCGGGTAGGGGGTCCCGAACTGTGCGTCTAGGCCGGATGGTAACAGGAGGCAGGGGACACACTGTTTTACCCAGGTTCGGGCCCTCTTGATGGAGGTAAAACCCTACGTCCTGCTTGATTAATATTGATGATATGGGTAGTACAAGAGTCGATCTACCACGAGATCAGAGAGGCTAAACCCTAGAAGCTAGCCTATGGTATAATTGTATGTTATGGTTGTTGTCCTACGGACTAAAACCCTTCGGTTTATATAGACACCAGAGAGGGTTAGGGTTACACAAGGTCGGTTACAAAGGAGGCAATATCCATATCCGTATTGCCTAGCTTGCCTTCCATGCCAAGTAGAGTCCCATCTGGACACGAGATGAAGTCTTCAATCTTGTATCTTCATAGTCTAACAGTCTGGCCAATGGAGATAGTCCGGCTGTCCGGAGACCCCCTAATACAGGACTCCCTCAGTAGCCCCTGAACCAGGCTTCAATGACGATGAGTCCGGCATGCAGTATTGTCGTTGGCATTGCAAGGCGGGTTCCTTCTCCGAATACATCACAGAAGAATTTGAATACGAGGATAGTGTTCGACCCTGCAAAATAAGTTCCACATACCGCTATAGAGAGAATAATATATTTGCAAATCCAACTTGCTGATTCGTTTTGGCAGCATGACGTTGTGTCATGGCCCGGCGATTATTCGAACCGTTTTTCTTCAACCAGCTCCACACATAATGCGAGGCGATTTCTTGACATGTCTTTGTCGAAGCAGAGATCGTGTTCCCCCAATTACGGGATTCTCATTAATGCGGTCGTGGGTAACCCAACCGTGTCTAGGACTCCTAGATTATAGGAAAGTCCTAAACGGCCACGGAGAGGACGCTTGATATTCACCCTCTTTATAAAGGGACAAGGTTTTCACTTTTTCCCTCTCGTGCTCAATCGAACCCTTCCCTCGCCTCGAGTTCTAACACCCAAAGCCCAGGTTAAGTGCTCCAGATCTTCAATCATGTTCAAATCCAGCCTTCAAGGCCAATGGATGCCCTCCTCCATTACGGAAGAGGACATTAAGAAGTTGAGGGAGGCCAGATACCTGACTGCCGAGGTTTCGCATCGGCTGCCTGCTCGAGGGCAGATCGTACCTACTCCCGAACCCAACGAGAACGTCGTGTTCGTCTCCCACTTCCTCCGAGGTCTAGGCCTTACTCTGGACCCCTTCGTCAGGGGTTTGATGTTCTATTACGGGCAAGATTTCCACGATCTAGCTCTGGACTCCTTTCTCCACATCTCGACATTTATTATCGTGTGTGAGGCCTTCCTCCGTGTTACCCCTCACTTTGGCATGTGGCTCAAGACCTTTGAAGTAAAGCCGAAGATGATCGAGCGGCAACATGCAGCGTGCGGAGGTGCATCAATAGGCAAGATGGCAGGAGCCCCATGGCCAAAAGGTTCCTTTCCAGAGGTGTCCGAATTGTGGCAATGGGATTGGTTTTACGTCACTGCTCCCAGAAGTGCCAAGTGGGCGGCTGCCCCCGCTTTCCGCTCAGGCCCACCACCACAACTGATGTCATGGATTAGCAAAGGTCTGAGCTGGGGCCCAGCCAAGGACGTGCCTATATTGCAAAGCCGCATCCGAGATCTCTTCGAGGGAGATTTTAATTTGGTTCTGGTAATACAAGTTATGCTGGTCCGTCAAGTCCAGCCTTGCAAACGCTGGCCCCTTCGCTTGTGGGAGTTCAACCCAGAGGGACCGCGTGCCATTCAAAGTTTCCTCGGCCTGACGCACGAGGAGATGTGCAAGTCATTCTTCGGACCTCAAGTAGAGTGTGTGGATATTACCGAGGACGTGGGCTTGAGCAGTAACCGCACCGCCGAACAAGTAAGAAATCCTCTAGCCGAACACACTGTCTTTTATTCGTTATGAAGTTATTTCTGAGAGTTCGCTTTTTGACCAGGACTGGCTAACAAAGGCAAAGATGATTCGGTGTTTGGCCCCCTTCCCTGAGGGTTTGGAAAATCCGGTATTGGAAAAGATGCTCGAGGTCGCACCTTGCCCGGAGCCCTCGACGGAAGATACGTGGGGGGGGGGATAATACGGGCGGACGCGGGCCCCCATCGCTACCCATTCCAACTGAGGGAATGAGCGTCTCCATGAAGGAGGATAACCGGGGGAGGAGAAGGACTGCTTCCGAGGATTCGGAAGCCGAAGCCTCCAAACGGGAGAAGAAGCCTCCCATAGAGGGTCCTGCCTTGGGGGGTGCTTTTGCCGCACAAAGTCCGCGGGGGGATCAGCCCTCCAACGAGTTGTAAGTGATCCAAAATACTTTAATAGTAAAGGTATGCTATCTTCTTTCTGAGATAATAACCACCGCATATATCTTACAGTTCGGGCCTTAGCCCCTCTCAGCTAAGCTCGTCTTCAGGGGATCTTCTTCCGGAGATGATGGAGAGCGAAACGCCTCCCCCGGACTCCTCCGCTCAAGAAGCGGGCGACCCCGAAGTGTCGTCATGGAGGGCCTCTCCGGATCCGGTGAGGCCAGAAGACAAACCCATAGACCCCCGAAGTCCCCAGCGTCTGGCTCCCGAAGAGAGCAGACAAAAGAGTCCGACACCGTTTGGTATGCGGTCGGACGTTCTGAGGGAGCTGGTGGGGCGAGCGGCCATCTTAGAAGAACACCGTATGCTGATGGGTACGGTGATGGAGAGAATTTCGTCCGCCGAAAGCAGATTACATGAAGCCTTTATAAGTCTACTAACAGGCTTTGAGGTACATGAGATAATATGTGATAGTACTGCACATGTTAGGTGTGCCCTGTGTAGATAGTATCCCATGAGACTCTGGTTGTCGTCGAGAATGGCGGCGAACAGAGGATCATATTCCCAGGCAATAACCACACTACCCCTATGTGCAGGTGGTGGAAGCTCCGGTGGCTAGCCGGACTAGTGAGTTTGCCAAGTTAAAACGGAAACTGGATGCGGCAGACGCCGACATCGAGCTTGTTAACAAGAGGCTTTACGAATCACAGGGTAAGTAATGTTTTCTAGTAAATGTCACACAATAAGAGCAGCATGATGCCAGTATCTTTAATATGTTGTGACTGCAGACGGAGCTGCCACCATGGAGACCCTTCGGGCTGAACTCGCCCGAGCCAAGGTACAAGCGAGGATTAGTAATGCGGTTGCTTTGAAGGCGGCTGAAGATTTGAAAGCCGAGAAGGCCACGCATTGCGAGAGCCAAGAGAAGATGGCCAAGATGGCCGTAGAATTAAAAGACACTACCGACCATTGTCGGGTCCTTGTAAAAGTAAACCGAGCGAAGGCAATGGACCTTGAGAAGGCCACCATGGTGGACAGAGACACCCGTTCTGCTATGAGAGCGAAGAAGGAGGAGCTGCGGGAAGCCGGGGATATTGCGGCTGGGAAACCCTTCATGTTACGGAGGAAGTTCGGAGATCCACGGTATGCCCCTCTGGATCGGCTGTGGAGTTCGGCAGATGCATATATGGATTTGGCGGCGAGCGCTGCCGATGCGGCCAAGTACTTCCAAGGTCAGATAGATCGTGAAGTGGACAAGCTATTCTGGTCGCAATTCGACGTTCCGGAGCGTCCGCTTTCATTGACTGAACAGCTAGCCGAATGGGCCAAACTGAATAGGTTGTCCGGACTTGCCATGAGGTCTGTTGTGGATCAGCTATGGCCGGAAAAACCAAAGCCAAACAACTATTTCAGCTTAGTGTAGCAGTTCCTTGGTGCGGTGCCGCACATTAATGCGATGAAGAGGTCGGCGTGCATAGAAGGCTCACAGATGGCCCTTGCCTATGTTAAAGCATACTGGGCAGAGATGGACGCTACCACTGTTGCGGCACAAGGTTCGGCCATAGGCTGAGTGGCTACCGAGCACTATTTCGAGGAGGTTCTCGAGGGTGCTCGTTTGATTGAGGCCCAGTGCTCGAAGAATATTATGTTTGAGTGATATGTATTCTCACTGTAAACCCAATGTTTTTATGAAATTTTATAAAGCTATGTTTATACTTTTGCCTGAAAGTAGTATGATGCCTCCTGTGAGGCTATTTATGTAAACATATGTATAACCTGAAATATTGCAGCCGTCGGCTTCAACCCCCATGCATATAATGCGGAGGTGCTCGCGAAAAACACGGGTTCACACTTAACCCAATGTCTTGGTCCTATTAAGGAGGTGATAGCATAGCGAACGAGGCAACCGGACTATAATGCTTTAACACTTTCACTTAGCCATAGGAGTTTGATAGTGGGGCTACTAGATAGCCCCTGGTGGCACCGGACTCTCCCGATTGCGGGGTGAGTACATGCCTAGCCGGGAAACGGCCCTTCGTTAAGGCGGAGGAATTCTAACATTCCGATAGGTCATCGAGTGGTTGACCAGTCTCACGCTATATCATGACAGTCAGTTTTCGGCTTTCTCTACTGAGGAGCTCGTCCGGATGAACCAGGGCACAATCGCAGTAGTTCTCCTGGTCCTACCTTAGCCAATAAAGCGGAACGTAAGGCACCAGAACACAGGAGCCGGGCAAACCCAACATTTGACCAAAGACAATGATTCGAAGCTGATGCATATAAGGCCAAACTCGCGACGCCGAACACTCCCTAAGGTATTCGGTCTTTATGGTATAAACCGGGCCTAAATAGTGCCCTTTGTGAGAAGCCCCTTGTGTCCAGGTACGTGCATTACTCTGACGTGGCCACATGCCAAGACGTCAGCATCCTTCCCAATTGTGCTGAGAATTCGGTGGATGTGTATCAACAAGAGACAGTAAAAAAGGTTTACGCAGGGTCTTAATCTAAAAAGAATCCTTGGAACGGGTCCCTGCTGCACGTCTGTGCCTGTGTCTCCATTGTGCCGTATCCTGGACGGGTGTAGCACGATGATCATCTGTAAAAGAGAGGAACTTAGGTGAAAAAAGTTGTCGTGGAAAAATATAGTTTTTAAAGAAACCATGTATAACTAAAAATGAGTAGAAATTGCCACTTGTCTGTGCGTGTTGAGCCCCTTGTATTTGTAATAGGGGTGTGGCCATCCATCCGGTACAAATTACATATAGCAGCGCCGGACTCGTCTAACCGCGTCCGTGGTCTTGACGACCTATCAAATGCTTTAGTTGGTGAGGCCGTTTTTAGTGTGCGGCTGCCAAGGCAGTCGCATTCTCTTCGGCGTGCAAAGATCGCTTGATACTTCCATTCGCTGTAATGATGTCGCATGGACCGGGCATCTTGAGCGTCAGGGAAGCGTAATGTGGTATTGCATTAAAGCGAGCAAAAGCTTCGCGTCCAAGTAGTGCTTGATAGCCGCTTTGGAACGGAGCGATGTGGAAGGTTAAATGTTCGCTACGGAAGTTATCAGGGAAGCCGAATATAACCTTTAGTAGCAGGGAGCCCGTGCAATGAGCCCCTGGGCCTGGCATTACCCCTATAAAGGTAGTATTGCTATGGCAAATTTTCGTTGGGTCTATCCCCATTTCGCGGATTGTATCCTGGTATATCAGGTTTAGACTGCTGCCACCGTCCATCAGGACTCGTGTGAAGTGGTATCCGTCAATTATTGGGTATAATACCAGGGCAGCCCATCCTGCATGCCGGATACTTGCTGAGTAGTCACGATGGTCGAAAGTGATCGGTTGAGAAGATCAGTGGCAGGACTCCACGGTGATAGGCCCTTGGGCATATTTTTTTGGGAGTGTCGTTTTGTTTCTTCCCTTGATCACGTGTAACACGTTTACTGTTTTGACTTCTGGTGGAAATTTCTTTTGTTCCCCAGTGTCTTGCTTGAGAGGCTCATCGTCGTCTTCGCTTGGTGCATCCTCCCCCTTGTGTACGGCGTTGAGCTTGCCGAACTGCTTGAAGACCCAACATTCTCTGTGAGTATGATTAGCGGGTTTACCAGGGGTGCTATGGATCTGACATATTTGGTCCAGAATTTTTTTAGGCTGGACAGCTCGTCTCTGGCGCCTTTAGAGGTCGGCTTTTGCTGACCTGGCTGAGAGATTTTGATTCCGGCGTTTACTGTCGTGCTCTTCGTGTTGTCTTCTTTATTCCGGCGCTTGTTATTGCTGTTGCGCCATGATTTCCCATTTCCGTCTCTAACTTCATATGTGCTGGGGTCGCTGGTGCTGCATCTGGCTAGCCAGCTGTCCTCACCCATGCAAAAGCAGGTCATGAGGCTTGTTAATGCTACCATTGTTCTCAGCTTTTCTTGGACGAGGTGTCTGGCAAGCCATTCGTCATGGACGCTATGCTTAAAAGCTGCCAAGGCTTCGGCGTCCGGACAGTCGACAATTTGGTTCTTTTTAGTAAGAAACCTATTCCAAAGTTTTTGGGCCAACTCTCCGGGCTGTTGAGTTACATGACTCAAATCATCCGTGTCCGGAGGTCGGACATAAGTCCCTTGAAAATTTGCCCGAAAAGCGTCTTCGAGCTCTTCCCAGCTTCCAATGGAGTTTTCGGGGAGGCTTTTAAGCCAGTGACGAGCTGGCCCTTTGAGCTTGAGGGGTAAGTACTTGATGGCGTGGAGATCATCTCCTCGAGCCATATGGATATGGAGGATATAGTCCTCAATCCATACCCCAGGGTATGTTGTTCCATCATATGCCTCTATGTTTACGGGTTTGAATCCCTCTGGAAATTCATGGTCCAGCACCTCATCGGTGAAACATAGGGGGTGTGCGGCACCCCTGTATCTGGGTGTACCGCGTTGTTCGGATGTTTGTTGTGTTACATCGTATGCTGGGGCGCGCTTGCGTGGTCCATAGATGGATCTGGTTGCGCCGTCCTTTTGGTGCGAGCCCTCGCGTGGATCGCGTATTGGCTTGTGGGTGGCGTTGTTTGCCGCTCTATGTTTGCTGTGAGGTCGTCTATCCGGCCAGGTGGCCGTTTTTATTTTTGGTTGTGGGGGGTCTGAGGCCTCCTCATCGAATTCAAGTAGCAACTTCTGCTTTGGGTAGCTCTTGGTGGGGCAATTGCCGCCGTACTTCACTGCTGTGTTGAGTACTTTGCTCCATCGGATTTGGAGTGTGTCCTACGCAGCCTTGAGCCTTTGCTTCTGCTTTTTTAGACTCCTGGCGGTGGCAACAAGCCTTTGACGGGCATTCTGCTGCTCCGGGTGCCTGTCCGGCGTTATGCCGTCCGGACTATTATCTTTGATAGAATTGGTTTGTTCGGTTTGATTCTCTGTATTGCCGTGGTCCGGCAGTGTTTCGCCCTTCTCCAACACTGGGTCTGTATGATCGTTATTTCTGCCGAGGCAGGATTTGGGGCGGCGCTTGCGCCGCTGCTTTGACTGCTTCGGTGCGTCCTTCTGTTCCTCGTCGTCGTCTTCTTTTGGTGTGTCCAGTATGTATACGTCGTATGATGAGGTGGTCATCCAGCGCTCTGTGGGCGGTGGTTCCTCTTCGTCTCCCGCATCGTCGTCCATACCATCGATGTCTTCAGAGTCGAAGTCGAGCATGTCGGTTGAGTCGTCGATAGTGGCTATTAAGTGGGTGGTGGGTGCGCGTCGAATTTCTTCATCGTCCGCATCCCAATCCTGTTGGCCATAATCCGGCCAGGGCTCTCCTGACAAAGAAAGAGAGCTTAGTGAATTCAGAATGTCGCCGAAGGGCGAGCGCTGAAAGATATCCGCGGTGGTGAATTCCATGATCGGCGCCCAATCGGATTCGATTGGCAGGGGCGCGGATGCTTCGGAGTCCGGAAAAGAGTCTGACACCTTGGAGTCACGGGCTGCGCAGAGGGTTAGGCTGGTGTTCGGCTCGGTCGCCGTTGAGACTGCAGCCCCTGAGGCAGTGTCTAACCGCCCATCCTCGATTGGCGCAGTTGGCTCCGAACAAAGGGTCGGAGCTGATGCTGGCGCGGCCTTTGGGGTACTGTTTGGCGGCAGAGCTAGGTCGTACCCATCGCGACAGTGCGGCCCGCCCGGCTGTGGCTCGACTCCGTCGAAGATCAAGTCTCCACGGATGTCGGCCGTGTAGTTCAAACTTCCAAATCTGACCTGATGGCCAGGGGCGTAGCTTTCAATCTGCTCCAGATGGCCAAGCGAATTAGCCCGCAGTGCAAAGCCGCCGAATACGAAGATCTGTCCGGGGAGAAAAGTCTCACCCTGGACCGCATCACTATCGATGATAGTAGGAGCCATCAAGCCTAATGGCGACGACACAACGGAACTATCAATGAAAGCACCAATGTCGGTGTCAAAACCGACGGATCTCGGGTAGGGGGTCCCGAACTGTGTGTCTAGGCCGCATGGTAACAGGAGGCAGGGGACACGATGTTTTACCCAGGTTCGGACCCTCTTGATGGAGGTAAAACCCTATGTCCTGCTTGATTAATATTGATGATATGGGTAGTACAAGAGTAGATCTACCACGAGATCAGAGAGGCTAAACCCTAGAAGCTAGCCTATGGTATAATTGTATGTTATGGTTGTTGTCCTACGGACTAAAACCCTTCGGTCTATATAGACACCGGAGAGGGTTAGGGTTACACAAGTTCGGTACAAAGGAGGAAATATCCATATCCGTATTGCCTAGCTTGCCTTCCACGCCAAGTAGAGTCCCATCCGGACACGAGACGAAGTCTTCAATCTTGTATCTTCATAGTCTAACAGTCTGACCAATGGTGATAGTCCGGCTATCCGGATACACCCTAATCCAGGACTCCCTTAGGTGCACTATGCAAAATCCCCCAGCTCGGTGTCTTATATGGAGTCATTTTCAAGTGACTGACGACTAGGCCCGGGCAATCGTGACAAATCCTGCAACTGTCACCTGCTCGGTACGTGGCGAAAAAGGCGGCACGGTGATCGAGGCACCCCTGCCTAATCCATCCCGATTACTGCGGCCTCCTCCGTCCCGCGCGCTTCCCAAAATTTCGAATCCCGTAAGATTCAGGAACTGCAGAGTAACCTGTCAGACTAAAGATTTCTTTCATATCAACACTCGGAACTTATCAGCAAAAGTTCTTTCGACAAACTAAGAATGGATCAAGACGACTGAAAAAGAAGTTGAAGCCATCATGTCATTCATTGATCCTAACAAGACGCTTCTGAAGCGTAAAAATTTAATCGGAAGTATTTTGAAATCCTTCTCCACTCGAACCCTGAACCATTCGGGGGCTAATGATGAAGGTATGTACCTAGGGTAGGGTCATAGGCATGACCTAGACACCCTCCCCTAGGACATCACCCTAAAGTTAGAAGCATTCAAGGGATAGCATCATCCACTCGACCAGAAACGTTCCACTTAGAAGACCCTATGTCACTCGACTATAGCAATGATCACTCGACAGACAGAAGATCCAAAGCCACTCTGAAAAGCAACGGTCGGGCGTTTACTCTGTAGACTTAATGGTCATTTATGTCACTTTATTACTAGCGTTACCAGAAATGCCCCATCTTTATGTACCTTAAACCCTTTGTAACTGAGGGCGGGAGGGGTCTGGCGAACTCTATATAAGCCACCCCCTCCTCAGGGACAAGGGTTCACACCCCCTGTAACACCACACCCATATAATCCAGTCGACCGCCTCCGGGCACCGAGATGTAGGGCTATTACTTCCACCGTGAAGGGCCTGAACTCGTAAATCTTGTGTGTACAACTTCACCACAGCTGGGATCTTGCCTCTTCATACCTACCCCCATTCTACTGTCAGTCTTAGAACCACGACAGTCGGCGGGGCTTGAATGTATGGCCGGGGGGCGGTGCAATGAGGTCGAGGGGAGGGCGCAGGCAGGGGACTGGGCCGGTGGTCGCTGGCATTTCGAGGAAGATCGTCAACACTGACTGGCAGGAGGTAGATGAAGGCGATCTGCCCGTTCTTTGTACATCAAACGGTGCAGAAAAAATGGACTGACCTATTTGTTTTCAGTCGACTGTTGTTTTCATATAATCCTGTAGTAATTTATTGTGCCATGCATGTTGTAGAGCTATCATATGTCTCCCGTCATTTATTTCTCACCGACCTACTATCTGCTACCTTTACACTGTACTAATTGTACACACACTTCACCCATACTCACACTATTGTTTTTTTATGCATGGGTATTTCAGACTCTAACGCAGTGTTGATGAATGCAGAAAATAAAAGACACAAGTCGCTCCAGTGTAATTTGAAGATAAGCACTAAGCGTTTCAGCGCTCTAAAGGGTGGAGTGTCAGCAGTTGGAGACAGTAAATTTAGCTCTGCAGTTGATGATCTCAATTGCCACACACAACCATCCCAGGTGCTTGCTTTAACTTCGCGCTGTCAAATATGGTTGCATGTTGCATATGGTGTCTAGCTTGTATTGCTTCCAATTTGGTTAAATTGCATTTTCTTACTTTACACATTATACCTTTGATAATGGCATGCCTTCCTGTTTTTGATACATACTACATATGTCTATTAACCATGTTCATACATCAAACTAATGCTCTTTTGTATCCCTCGTCAATCACTTATGATGAGACAGTCACCCCAGTGGGTTATTGTGAGACGCCATACTCGTTTAAAGAGTGCAGTGTCATCCTCCCCACATGATTCTCAAGAAACAACAAGGCTAAATGAAGATAGTCAATGTAGCTCTCTAGTTGATGACCGCAATTCCCCCACACCACCATCACAGGTGCTTGCTCTAACTTCGCAGTGTGATATGTGGTTGCATGTTGCATACGGTGTCTAGCTTGTAATGCTTCTAATTAGGGTAAATTTCATATGCTTAGTTTACACATTGTACATGTGAATATGACATGCCTTCCTATTTTTGGTACACACTACATATATGTGTTAACCTTGTTCTTACATGAAACTACCTCTCTTCTGTATCCTGCATCAATCACTTACTATGAGTCACCTTTATTCGTTGCATATTACATATTATTTCTAGCCTGTTGCCATGTATTGCTTCTAATTTGGTCAAATACATTGTTAGGGCACCCTTTCAATTTGGCAGAGTGATATTGGTTTCATCTTTCATATGGTTTCTAGCTTGCATTGATTCTAACAAGTTCAAGCACCTTGTGCTTAGTTTACACTTTATACATCATACATGTCAATATGTCATGCCGTCATGTTTTTCATACATATTCCATCCTCCTATCATGCAGGTGCCTTACATGACAGTAGTGTTCGTCAGTATCATGCATCAATGAGTTATGGAGAGCAAATTTTATTCCTTTTTCTTGTGTGTTTGACTTGACAAGGAAAAATCAAGAAAGAGGAA
The DNA here is from genome assembly GCF_018294505.1 of Triticum aestivum. Lineage (NCBI taxonomy): Eukaryota > Viridiplantae > Streptophyta > Magnoliopsida > Poales > Poaceae > Triticum > Triticum aestivum. Next base: position 466,234,810 of record NC_057794.1, read on the forward strand.
GGAAAAGAGTAAGAAAGGCGATGATGGTGGTCCTCTTCAGCAACGTAAACGGAGCATCTGTACCGATTATCCTTGTACTGATAGTGTATTACAAGGTCCAAGTCTCCGCTCCCCTACTCCACCATCAAAGGTGCTTGCTCTAACTTGACAGTGTGATATCTGGTTGCATGTTGCATATGGTGTCTAGCTTGTATTGCTCCTAATTAGTGTAAACTACATCTGCTTAGCTTACACATGATACGTGTGAATATGATACGATTTCCTGTTTTTGGTACATAATATATCTGTCTATCACACCATGTTCTTACATGAAACTACTCTTCTTGTGTATCCTGCATCAGTCATTATGATGGGACACCTTTAAGTTGGCAGTGTGATATTGGTTTGCGTCTTGAATATGATTTCTATCATGTATTGCTTCTAGTTTGATGAACGCCACCTATGACGAGACAGTTTTAACTTGGCAGAGTGATATTGATTGCACCTTTAATATGGTGTCTAGTTTGTAGTGCTTCTAATTTGTTGAAGTGCCTTCTGCTTAGTTACAACATCATAGGTGTGAATATGTCAAGCCGTCCATTTTTTCGTACATATTCCATCCTTGTATCATGACTTTGCCTTTCATCAGAGTAGTGTTCATCAGTATCATGCATGAATGATTTCTGAAGAGTGAATTATATTCCTTTTTCTTGTCGGTTTGACCTCACAATGCAAAATCAATAAAGCTGAAGGGAATTGGCAAGGCATTGGATGATGGTGGTTGTCGATGTTAAAACCGGCGGATCTCGGGTAAGGGGTCCCGAACTGTTCATCTAGGCGGATGGTAACAGGAGACGGGGAACATGATGTTTTTACCCAGGTTCGGGTCCTCTTGATGGAGGTAAAACCATACTCCTGCTTGATTGATCTTGATGATATGAGTATTACAAGAGTTGATCTACCACGAGATTGAAGAGGCTAAACCCTAGAAGCTAGCCTATGGTATGATTGTTGTTGTTGGTCCTACGGACTAAACCCTCCGGTCTATATAGACACCGGAGAGGGCTAGGGTTACACAGAGTCGGTTACAAGGAAGGAGATCTACATATCCGTACTGCCAAGCTTGCCTTCCACGCCAAGGAGAGTCCCATCCGGACACGGGACGAAGTCTTCAATCTTGTATCTTCATAGTCCAACTGTCCGGCCAAAGGATATAGTTCGGCTGTCCGGATACCCCCTAATCCAGGACTCCCTCAGTAGCCCCCGAACCAGGCTTCAATGATGATGAGTCCGGCGCGCAGATTGTCTCCGGCATTGCAAGGCGGGTTCTTCTTCAAACTCTGAGTACCTGCTAAATAGTGTCCGGCTTCTCGTAAATGTTGCGCTTCTTGGCTTCTGCGTCCAATAATATCCATCTTCCACGTGTCAAGCGAATGTGAGGAGCCAGGGTGTTTTTAGATTTACCACCCCATCTATGTGAATGAACTGTCTATTAAAGAGACGAGGATCCTCAGATCCAAACCACACCATCCTCCCTCAGCGAGCATTCATCGGAGCACGCCCGAAAAAATCCATCCCAACATGGCCGGCCAGCGCAGCTCCTCCTCTCGCTCCTGCAGCCCCAAGCCCGGAGACTAGGAGAAGTGTTTCGTCCCGCATAGCTAATTAGTGAAGCTACAGACCCAGGGATTCCTCCCTCCAGCGTATACGGTCCCGGTTCGAGCCGGGCTCACCACCTATAATGGCGGGGAGCAAGAGGACAGTTTTCCCAACCCCTCTAAGGGAGAGCGGGTATGCCTTGTCCCTTATTTGTTAAGGCGACTCAGATTTCCAATCCATCCATTTCTCCGAGGGCTCCTCAAGTTCTACAGCCTCCAGTTGCACAACCTCACCCCTACCTCCATACTACACATCGCTAGTTACGTAGCCCTTTGCGAGCTGTTTCTGGGTTGCGAAGCTCATTTCGCGCTATGGAAGAAGTTGTTCTGCCTTGTGCCCCGTACACAGAGGGGATCAATATATCAAGTGGGTGGAGCCGAAGTATGGTGCATCGCCGGGACCGGATACCTATCTGGTACCCCGAAGAAGACGTCCGAGGACTGGCCTTCGGAGTGGTTTTATATGGAGGATATTCCTCTCCCGGATCCTATCCGGATTGGTCTTCCTGAGTTCGACAACACCCCTTTGAAGAAACGCCTAAGCTGGCACCCACGGATCCCACAGGAGGAAGATGATAGAGATATATTTTATCTGATGGGCCGGATAAAGTTGCTGGCCAAATCAGGACTGACCATAACCAAGGTTATGGCAATATGCATTATGCGGGGGGTGCAGCCACTTCAATATCGAGGCCATCCCATGTGGCACTTCAACGGGGAAGATGATGCCACTCGCTGCGGGCGCAAGGGACCAGACTTAGTTGCTGATCTAGCAAAAATTCTATCCAATCTATATAAGGGGGAAGAAGAGGAGTTCCTCCGCATCAAGCCGCGGGATGGATTCTCCATGAACAACCCTTGAAGCTGGGTGAGCTTCCGCTCTTTTTACTTCCATCCTACCCTTGTTTTCGTGATAAATATTTACCTTGCCGTTTCATCGCAGGAACTGCATAAGGCGGTAGGGGAGATCAATAGCCCACCTCCACAACCAGAGGATCCTGAGCGGGTCCTCGACCCCGGCCTGAAAGAGGATCCGGACATATTCGTGGAGCTGATTGATAGGATTTTCTATCAGCTAAGCTGTGATGACGCCATGGTGGCCATTATAGCCGACTACCCTGGGCTACTCCCAGCCTCGCAGGTAAATTAGACCGGAGTCCCAACATTTGAAAAGGATTTCCTTTTATGCACTTCACCTACCATATACAAACGGTGTTTTATAGGGAAGGCCCTCGGGACACCATGCCGAGCCCGCGGCGACTCGCCAACAAGGGGTTTCAAAGCCGGGCATGCTAAAAAGGAAGGCGGAGACGCCGGCACAGAGGTATGATGCAACACCTCACTCCGTGGTCGTCGTCTTTAAAAACATAATAACACCCGTGTTTCCTAGAAGGAAGAACGCTCGTCGGACAATATCCGGAGAGGTCGCCGATCACGCCTCTACCAGTCGGGCTCCAGGGCCGGACACAGAGGCGGAAGCTAACATGAGGTACACGTCGGTTGCTCCTTCTAGAGAGGATGCGGATAAGATATCTGCTACGAATTCCAAAGTGGAGAGCGCCATGAATCACAGGCGTCGCCGAGCCGTACTCCGTGACGCTTGTTTCTCCTGAGAGGCGTTTGATGCATTCAACTCGGGAGATGCATACATCCGTGCTTCTCAAAATGGTCTAGCCAAAGCCACGGACCAGTATGTAAAGGATGTACGGGTAAGAAAATTTGATGAGTATATATATCAGTAGCCCCTGAGACTTGAAATAGTTGGCACAACTGATTTAAGGATCATTTATTGTGCAGGTTCTTACAGAGAAGAATACTCGACTGTCATAGGAGCTGGAGGAATGCAAGACCCAACTTCGGGCTGCCGTTCCCGCATTGAAGGAACCTGAAAACTCCCCAGCTGGTAACATTTGTTTGAAAGAATGATAGGTACCATATAGTGTGCGGCATGGCTGCAGATCTAACAATAGATATTGCAGATGACTCCGGAGAGAATCCGGATGACCAGCATGTCGTATGACAGCTAAAGGCCGGCGAACGCATGTTGACTAAGGTCATGCGGGAGAAAAACAATCTCCAAGACGCCAATACCAAGCTGAGCGTGGAACTGAAAGATGTTCGAGCCCAACTTGCGGACTCCGTGAAGGAGAATAAGCGGCTTCGACGTGGCATTTTCAGTAAGTGCTTGAACGAACCCTTAAAAGAGTGCGGCGGAGAAGCCGGCTAATAGAGTTATGTCTGCAAGTATGCTGACGGGTCATCCCACGGAGGAGATGCCCGGGTCTGCGGGTGATCTTCTACCCGAGCTCTCACAACTGCACGAGCAAGTTCGGCAGGTGATGCAAGGTATTGCCCAGGCCTTGTGGCCATCCGTCTCCCTGCCATCAGGAATTGGAGAGCTTGCGGAGAAGCTCAAGGGAGCACGGCGGCGCTTCCGATTATGGAAGATATCAGCCTACCGTCAAGGTGCCAGGGAAGCCTGGGCCATGGTGAAGACACGGTATACCAAGGCTGACCCAAACCACATGGCCGAGGTCGGACCTATGGGGCCCGATGGGAAAGAGATCCCCGTTAGCTTACACTACAAAAAAAAGACACATCGTGACATTTTGGGCCGAACCAAAAAAATTTGTCATACATATGACACTTCTATGACGATAATTGTGAAAAAACCCGATATCATCATAGATGTGGTGGGCTCCTACTTCTATGACAAAAAATCATGACAGAAAATGGGATGTTCGTCTTGGGCGGGCCGGAGACGCAGATGCATGACATTCTTTGGGTCGTCCATGACGGAAAAAACCGTGGTAGAAGCGAGGGGGAGGAAAATTTCGGGGATTTCTCGGTTACGGTGGGAGGTCGGGGACTGAGCGATGTGCGTTTCTCTCATAAACGTACGCGCGTGTGTGCGAGGCATTGGCTCTAACTTAACGTGAGCGAGGCGTTGGGCTCTAACTGAACCCGAGCGATTGCACTGCAGGCTACGCGTTACTAAACTCGAGCGATTAATTGATGCCTGCTAACTGAACCCGATCGAGCGATTCCTTCGCTACTGCTGCTA
>NC_057794.1:466239866-466250520 GCF_018294505.1 Triticum aestivum
CGTGGTGTTGCCTCTGGATGAACAGGACCCCGATCGATCGAGCCGGTTGGGGCTGGATGAACAGGACCCCATGGAGGGCTGGATGAATAGGACCACATCGTGGAGGGCAGGATGAACAGTAGATGGTGGAGGGCAGGATGAACAGTAGCCCGTGGAGGGGTGGTTGAACAAGAGCCCGTGGAGAGGGCTGGTTGAACAGTAGCCGGTGGAGTAGCGCACGGTGGAGGCTGGATGAACAGGAGCCCGTGGATGAATAGTCGCGGGTGGAGGTTGGAGAAGGTCGACGGTGGATGAACAATAGCTCGTGGAGGCTGGAGGGGGTCGACGGTGGAGATGAACAGTATCCCATTGTAACACCCCGGATATGACTTTCCCAATATGTACTCCAACTCTTGCCTTTTCCGGCGTTAAGTTATTTTATTTTCTCGGGTTCGGGTTTTTGTCTCCGTGTGTTGTTCTCGTTGTCATGCATCTCATATCATGTCATCATGTGCATTGCATTTGCATACGTGTTCTTCTCATGCATTCGAGCATTTTCCCCGTTGTCCGTTTTGCATTCCCGCGCTTCGTTCTCCTCTGGTGGTCATTTCTACCTTTCTTTCGTGTGCGGGGATTAAACATTTCCGGATTGGACCGAGACTTGCCAAGTGGCCTTGGTTTACTACCGGTAGACCGCCTGTAAAGTTTCGTATCATTTGGACTTCGTTTGATACTCCAACGGTTAACCAAGGGACCAAAAAGGCCTCGTGTGTGTTGCAGCCCAACACCCCTCCAAGTTGTCCCAAAACCCACCTAAACCCTCTCCATCATCTAGAACGTTCGATCACGATCGCGTGGCCAAAAACCGCACCTCATTTGGACACTCCTAGCTCCCTCTATGCCTATAAATAGAGCCCTCCTCGAAAATCCGGATCTCCCCCGTCCAAACCCTAGTCTTCGTCTTCCTCCGCGCGCCGGACAACGTCCGCCGGCGCCGGACGTGTCCGAATCTGCCCACCACCGCCACGTGTCACCACCTAATTCGCCGCCGCCACCGCGCCCACTTCGCCCGCCGCCGGCCCGCGGCAGCCCAGGCGGGGCCCTCCAAGCCCATCGGACGGGCCGCGCCGCCCACGAGCAGCCTCGCCTCCCAGCCGCCTCCTCTCCCGAGCTGCGCTGCCACGCCGGAGCGCGCGCCGCCAGGGTCCGGCGACCTCGCCGGCCCGCGCCGCCCCGCGGCTTCCTCCACGCCACCGCCTCCTCTCCGTCCTTCCTCCGGCCGGCCACCGCAGCCACGAGCTCCGGCCACCAAGTCCCCGGCGAGCTTCCCCAACTCCGGCGAACCCCGACATTTCTGGTGAACCTCGTAATCCGCGTTGTCCGGATCTGGATCTGAGATCCCGTTTGGGTTGACTTTCTCCCGAAACCATAGTTCATATTACCCTGTTCATCGTCCCATAACTTTGCATCCGTAGCTCCGTTTTGGGCATATAGCATATCAAAATGTTCGCCTCAGAGAGCACATCATTTCATTCCATTGCATCATTTTCATTTGAGTTCATCTTGATGCCCGAAATGCTGTTAGAAGAGTGCTACTTGAGATAATTGTCAGATCTGCTGCTCCATTTAGATATTTGTCATTTTTGCCATGATTAATGTGTGCATGATATGCCCATGAGCTCTACATATGTTTTGTTAAGGGTTTTGCCATCTTTCCAGAGGTGCAACCCATGTATTTTTGTGATGTGTGTGGTGACTAGCACAAGCTTGCAAAGTGAGGCATTTGTTAATGCTAATTTCAGGGACTTAGCATTTCCACCAAGTCCTTGAGCTGGTTATCTCATATGGCCATATGTTCATGTTGTTTCCTAGTGATTCGTGCCTCTTTTGAGGTTGACCAGTAAGGATGTTTTGTTAATCTTGTAGTGCTCTATCCATCCATGTCTTTGTTTGCAATTATGGAGCACCCTAGCTTGAGTCAATCGAGCTCTACTTTTGCTATTTCGTCAATCTGGGCAGATTGTCTACTTGTTAGCAATTTTGCCGAGGATGTTGTAGTAGATCCGTGCATGCTATGTTATTGTTCTTGCCATGTCTAGCTTGCATTTTGTGTATTATTGATGGGTGTATGCTTAGATTGTCATGACTTGCTCTGTAGTGAGTGCATCGAGCTCGTAAATATGCCTACTTGATATCTGTTTTCAGCATGCTCCAGTTTTCACCAAGTCTGAGAACTGATTATGTTTTTGCCATGTTCACATGGTTGCAATTGTATTTTATGATCCCTTTTGGCTCAAGGTCACTAAGGGACTTTTGTTAAGCTCTTTGAGTACCTCCAGGCCATGCTTTACTTTGCCATGTTCAGGTCCTATAGCATATAGTTTTCATGCTCCGAAGAGTGCTATCTGATCTGAAATTCTAGACAAGTGTTAATTTCACTAAATCTGAGATCTGTTTGCCAAATGCATTTTTGTCATGCTTGTTTGAACCTGTTAATGGATGAATTGGCCGTAGCGCAGTGCTAGACTTTTGTTAAGATTCTTGAATGCATCCCTGCCATGTATTTTTATGCCATGTTTGAGTGTTGTAGCATGTTCATCTTGTTGCATTTAGATGGCTACTTGCTGTAAATCGCAGAACGTGGCCATATTTGAATTGCTTGCCATTTCCAAACCGTAACTCCGATTACAACATTCTTTATATTGTTTTCAAGCGATTTCATCTCATCTTTCCAGTGGCACACTTGTATTTCCAATTTGAGGCCAGATTCATGCATTCCTTGTCAAATCTTGCATATGCATCCCGCATCACATCCCGCATAGCATACCATCCTTGCATCATATTGTTTGAGCTTTGCACGTGGTTGATTGTGTTCCGTTTGCTTGTTTGTCTTTTTTGGGTAGAGCCAGGAGACGAGTTCACTAATGAGGAGCCCGTTGAGTTTGTTTTCGAGGATTCAGTCAACTCTGACAACTTTGCAGGCAAGATACTCATACCCTCGAAATCACTACTATCTTTGCTATGCTAGATGCTCGCTCTTTTGTTATGCCTATGCTACGATGCCTACCACTTGCTTATCATGCCTCCCAAATTGCCATGTCAAACCTCTAACCCACCATGTCCTAGCAAACCGTTGATTGGCTATGTTACCGCTTTGCTCAGCCCCTCTTATAGCGTTGCTAGTTGTAGGTGAAGATTGGAGACCGCTGCTTGTTGGAACATTATTTACTTGTTGGGATATCATTATATTGCCATGTTATCTTAATGCATCTATATACTTGGTAAAGGGTGGAAGGCTCGACCTCTCGCCTAGTGTTTTGTTCCACTCTTGCCGCCCTAGTTTCCGTCATATCGGTGTTATGTTCCCGGATTTTGCGTTCCTTACGCGGTTGGGTTATAATGGGAACCCCTTGATAGTTCACCTTGATTAAAGCTTTTCCAGCAATGCCCAACCTTGGTTTTACCATTTGCCACCTAGCCTCTTTTTCCCTTGGGTTTCCGGAGCCCGAGGGTCATCTTATTTAAACCCCCCCGGGCCAGTGCTCCTCTGAGTGTTGGTCCAAATAGAGCCACTTGCAGCGCCACCTCGGGGCAACTCGAGGGTTGGTTTTAGTTGTACATAGTGTTCATCTGAGTGTGCCCTGAGAACGAGATATGTGCAGCTCCTATCGGGATTTGTCGGCACATTCGGGCGGTGTTGCTCGATTTGTTTTAACCTGTCGAAGTGTCTTGTAGAACCGAGATACCGAGTCTGATCAGAACGTCTCGGGAGGAGGTCTATTCCTTCGTTGACCGTGAGAGCTTGTCATGGGCTAAGTTGGGACTCCCCTGCAGGGATTTGAACTTTTGAAAGCCGTGCCCGCGGTTATGGGGAGATGGGAATTTGTTAATGGTCGGTTGTAGATAACTTGAACCTTAACTTAATTAAAATGAATCAACAGTGTGAGTTACCGTGATGGTCTCTTCTCGGCGGAGTCCGGGAAGTGAACATGGTGTTGGAATAATGCTTGCGCAGGTTGTCCTCTAGTTTCTCGTTCGCGCTTTGCCTCCTCTTCTCGCTCTCTTTTGCGAACAGGATAGCCACCATATATGCTAGTCGCTTGCTTCAGCTCCACATATTTTACCTTGCCTTACCTATAAGCTTAAATAGTCTTGATCGCGAGGGTGCGAGATTGCTGAGTCCCTGTGGCTCACAGATTACTATTAAACCAGATGCAGGGCCTGATGATTCCGCTCCAGGTGACGCGCTTGAGCTCAAGTGGGAGTTCGACGAGGACTCTCAACGATACTATGTGTCTTTCCCTGATGATCAGTAGTGGTGCCCAGTTGGGGTGATCGGGACCGTGTCGCATGTTTGGATGATGTAATGTTATTTATGTACCTTGATTGACGTGGCGAGTGTAAGCCAACTATGTTATCTCCCCTTTATTATTTATATTACATGGGATGTTGTGAAGATTGCCTAACTTGTGACATTGCTTTCAATGCGGTTATGTCTCTAAGTCGTGCCTCGACACGTGGGAGCTATAGCCGCATCGAGGGCGTTACAAGTTGGTAATCAGAGCCTTCCCCGACCTTAGGAGCCCCATTGCTTGATCGTTTTAGCAGTCGAGTTGTGTCTAGAAAAATGTTTTGAGTCATTTAGGAATTATATATTGGAGAGTTAGGAATTCTTTTTACTTCCCAGTCTCCTCATCGCTCTGGTAAGGCATCCTGACGTAGATTTTGACTCTTCTCTTCTCAAATTTCACAAAAAAAAAATTAGGATCACGCGGGTATCTTGGAATCGTTCCGATGGTTTTATGACGAGTTTAGGATCACACTCTGAGGTGTTGTCGTCATAATTTTATTGTTGCAATTCTGGAATACCTGAGTTTAGTAGGCCGACATCGAAATCTCTTTTATGCAGTTCGTTGGTGAGATAACCTCGACGCCACCCAGTACTGGGGCGAGAGTTCGGGAGTATCGCCATAACTTGTATAACAGATGCTTTTCGAAGGTTGAGGTAGATGGTTTCCGAAGTTTTCTTGGTTATGTGTTGAAGGATGGATACAGTTGGATGTAGGATTTGCTAGATTTGGGTGAGATATTATGCTTCCCCTGTATCCCCAACACCTGATTGCATAACCGGAAAGTTTTGGGAGTTTCATAGGTGGGAATTTAAGTAGCTCTAGCTCTTCTTCCACGGATATTTGGTTTGAGATTGGGATTTCTTACCGATTATTCGTTCTTGATCCGTACCTTTTTGATTTATTTCTCTACCTAAATTCTAAGTGGCTTCTCAATTTATGGATATGTGACCATTTCAAGAGGAATGCATTCGTTCATTTTGTTCGGATGTGAAGACTATATGTTGCAATTTTCATTCCCTTGGATTCAGCTTCATTTTATCTGTCAATGTGCTAACGGTGGTCGACCTCTTCAGGATGGCTCCCGCTAAGAGCACCAATCAAAATCAGAATCAAGATCCGCCACCACCTCCACCTCCTGCGGAGGCATGGCAAGTTGTGATGGCCGCAACCAATGCAAACACACAGTTGATCATGCAAATTCTTCAAGAGCGCAATCAAGGCAACAATTAGAATCACTTTGCTACACTCAACCAGTTCCTTGCTAAAGGGCCAAAGACTTTCAGCAATTGTGTTGAGGCAACCGATGCTGACGATTGGCTCGTGGATCTGTGCAAGCATTTCAAGTGCAGTAACGTCAGGCCTGGGGACTTCGTCAAGTTCGCTTCCTTCCAACTCAAAGATCAAGCTGCAGAATGGTTTCAGCAGTACAAGGACTCCAGAGGTGGATGTGTTATTACCTGGGATGAACTCCGTCAAGACTTCAAAGCTCATCATATCCCTCAGAGCGTGGTTGAAAGCAAGCGTGAGGAATTCCGCAACCTGAAGCAAGGCTCTTTGTCTGTCTATGACTACAACAAGTTGTTCCAGAAGCTCGCCCGCTTTGCCAAGCAGGACGTCCCTGATGAGAAGAGCATGATATACTAATTCGGGGGTGGTCTCAGAGAAGAAATTCAGCTAGCTCTTGTTCTCTTCGAGCCCTTGAGATACGATGAGTTCTACAACATGGCATTGAAACAAGAGGCTGCTCAACTGAGGTGTGATGCTTCCAAGAAGCGAGTCAGAGATGCTGCTCCTTCTTCCTCTACTCAAGTGGCCAAGCAGCAGAAGTATTGGCTTCCTCCTCCGTTTCGTCAGCCGTATCAGAAGAGCAAAGGTGGCAGTGGATCTTCCCAACCACCCAACCCTGGCTTTCACAACAAGACTTCGTCTCAAGCTCCAAGATCGAGTGCTCCGTATCACCGTCCGCTTTCTGAGGTCACGTGCAACAAGTGCCAATAGAAGGGTCACTATGCCAACAAGTGTTTCAACCAGAGGCGTCTTCCTCCTCGTCCTCCTGTGAGATCGGCAAGTACAGCTATGGTCAAGCATAACCCCAAGCACGCCAAGGTCAATTTGTTGAATGTAGCTCAAGCAGAGGACTCGCCAGATGTGATTATGGGTAACCTTCCTGTTAACGATGTTCTTGCAAAAGTTCTTTTTGACACTGGTGCATCGCTTTCTTTTATTTCAACACCATTTGTTGCCAAGCACGATTTTGTGACCGAAAGGATTCCTGTTCCGTTGAAGATTGTGTCTCCGGGCAAGCAAATGACTTCTAACAATTGCGTCCCGGATGTTACTATCACGTTGGGCGATTACAAGTTTCTCTCTTCTCCGGTGGTTCTTGGTAACTCGGATATTGATCTTATTCTCGGAATGGATTGGATTTATAAGCACAAGGCACATCTTGACTGTGCAGCCAGGCAGATTCAATTGACTCATTCGTCTGAGGATGTAATTGTCTTTGCCGCTCGTGACGATACCATCCGTCTGTTTTCTCTCAATGAGAAGGGTGAACTGGATTCTATCTCGCAAATTCCAGTCGTTTGCGAATATCAAGACGTCTTTCCAGAAGAGCTTCCAGGAATGCCTCCGCACCAGCCAGTTGAATTCGTCATTGATCTTGAGCCCGGCACGGAACCAGTGTGCAAGCGTCCTTACAAGCTCGGACCTGAAGAGTTCAAGGAGCTGAAGAAGCAACTTGATATTCAAGAGAGAATGGGTCTCATCCGGCCTAGTTCTTCTCCGTGGGGTTGTGGTGTTCTTTTTGTGAAGAAGGATGGAACGGACTGACTTTGTGTTGATTACCGTCCATTGAACAAGAAGACCATCAAGAACAAATACCCACTTCCCAACATCAACGAGCTGTTCGAACAACTCAAAGGTGCCCAAGTATTCTCCAAGCTTGATATCCATATGGGTTATCATTAGATTTGAATCTGTGAGCAAGATATCCCAAAGACGGCTTTCAGGACAAGCTATGGTTCATATGAATACACTATCATGTCTTTTGGCCTCATCAACGCTCCTCCGACTTTCTCTCGCATGATGAACTTCATCTTCAATGCCTACACCAATGACTTTGTTTTGGTCTATCTCGACGACATTCTAATTTTCTCGAAGAACAAGGAAGATCATGCCAAGCACTTGCGTTTGGTACTCAATAAGCTGAGGGAACACCAGTTCTACGCCAAGTTCTCCAAGTGCGAATTTTGGCTCGATGAGGTTCTTTATCTTGGTCATATCATCTCTGCCAAGGGCATGGCGGTGAATCCTGAGAAGGTGTCTGCAATTGTGAATTGGGAACCTCCTTAGAACGTGAAGCAACTCCGTAGCTTCCTCGGTCTCGCAAGCTATTGTCGAAGATTCGTTGAAAACTTCTCTAAGATCGCGAAGCCTCTCTCAAATCTTCTCCAGAAGCACGTCAAGTACGTTTGGTCTCCGAAGTGTGACATTGCTTTCAACACTTTGAAAGAGAAATTGGTCACTGCTCCAGTTCTCACTCCGCCTAATGAATCCAAGCCGTACGAGGTCTTTTGTGATGCCTCTCTCCAAGGTCTTGGCGCAGTGTTGATGCAAGAGAAGAAAGTTGTTGCTTATAACTCTCGCCAGTTGAAGCCTAATGAGAAGAACTACCCCACTCATGATCTCGAGTTGGCGGCAGTTGTGCATGCTCTTTTGACTTGGAGACATCTCTTATTGGGAAGAAAAGTGGACATCTTCACTGACCACAAGAGTCTCAAGTACATCTTCACTCAGCCTAATCTCAACCTCAGGCAAACTCGATGGGTCGAAATGATTCAAGAGTATAATCCGAGTATCGAGTATACTCCAGGCAAGGCCAATGTGATTGCTGACGCATTGAGCAGAAAGGCTTATTGCAATAGTCTGATTCTCAAGCCTTATCAACCCGAGCTTGGTGAAGCTTTCCGCAAACTTAACCTGCAAGTTGTTCCTCAAGGTTTCCTCGCCAACCTTCAAGTCTTTCCTACCTTGGAAGACCAGATTCGCCAAGCCCAGCTTCTTGATGCTATGGTGAAAAAGGTGAAGATTGGGATTGCCAAGAGTCAACACAAGTACAAGTGCTACCGCCTTGATGACAAGGATACTCTCTTCTTTGAGGATTGTATTGTTGTACCCAAAGGTGACCTTCGTAAAGTGATCATGAACGAGGCTCACAATTATCTCCTCTCCATCCACCCTGGGAGCACGAAGATGTATCAGGACCTCAAGCAGGCTTATTGGTGGACTCGAATGAAGCCGCGAGATTGCTCAGTTCGTGAATGAATGTCATGTCTGCAGAAGAGTGAAGGCAGAACACCAAAGGCCAGCTGGTATCCTCCAACCTCTTGCCATTCCAGAATGGAAGTTTGACCACATTGAGATGGACTTCATGACTGGGTTTCCAAAGTCCAAACGTGGCAATGATGCTATATTCGTTGTCATCGACAAACTCACTAAAGTGGCTCACTTTCTGCCTATCAAAGAGTCAATCACTGCAGCTCAATTGGCGGAACTCTATACCTCTTGAATTGTCTCTCTGCACGGTATTCCATAAGTGATCTCTTCAGACCATGGCAGCATCTTTACCTCCAAGTTTCGGGATTCTTTTCAGAAGGCCATGGGCACCAACATCCGCTTCAGCACAGCTTTCCATCCTCAAACTAGCGGTCAAGTTGACCGTGTCAATTAGATTCTTGAAGATATGCTCAGGGCTTCTGTGATCTCCTTCGGCATGAAGTGGGAGGATTGTCTTCCTTATGCTGAATTCTCCTACAACAACAGTTTTCAAGCAAGTTCGGGCAAGGCCCCATTTGAAATTCTGTATGGCAGGAAGTGCCGTACCCCTCTCAACTGGTCTGAAACCGGTGAACGTCAACTTCTCGGTAATGACTTAATCACAGAGGCAGAGGAAATGTGTAAAGTCATTCGTGATAACCTCAAAGCAGCCCAATCCCTCCAGAAGAGCCACTATGATAGTAAGCACCGTGATTTGGCTTTCGAGATCGGAGATCATTTTTACCTCCGCGTCTCTCCAATGAAAGGTACTCGTCGCTTCGGTATCAAAGGGAAGCTTGCCCCTAGATACGTGGGACCTTTCAAGATTGTCAGCAAGAGAGGCGATCTCGCCTATCAACTCGAGCTTCCTTCAAACTTTGCAAATGTGCATGACGTGTTCCATGTCTCTCAGCTCCGAAAGTGCTTCAAGACTCCTGACCGCACCGTCAACTTCGAGGACATTGAGCTCCAAGAAGATCTCTCTTACCGTGAGCACCCAGTTGCTATTCTTGAAGAGACTGAACGCAAGACTCGCAACAAGCCAATCAAATTCCTCAAAGTCAAGTGGTCACACCATTCCGACCGTGAAGCTACTTGGGAACGCGAGGATCACCTCCGTTCTGAGTACCCGACGTTCTTTCAGTCCTAGATCTCGGGACGAGATCCTTTCGTAGTGGTGGGGTGTTGTAACACCCCGGATATGACTTTCCCTATATGTACTCCAACTCTTGCCGTTTCCGGCGTTAAGTTATTTTATTTTCTCGGGTTCGGGTTTTTGTCTCCGTGTGTTGTTCTCATTGTCATGCATCTCATATCATGTCATCATGTGCATTGCATTTGCATACGTGTTCTTCTCATGCATTCGAGCATTTTCCCCGTTGTCCGTTTTGCATTCCGGCGCTTCGTTCTCCTCCGGTGGTCATTTCGACCTTTCTTTCGTGTGTGGGGATTAAACATTTCCGGATTGGACCGAGACTTGCCAAGTGGCCTTGGTTTACTACCGGTAGACCGCCTGTCAAGTTTCGTATCATTTGGACTTCGTTTGATACTCCAACGGTTAACCGAGGGACCGAAAAGGCCTCGTGTGTGTTGCAGACCAACACCCCTCCAAGTTGGCCCAAAACCCACCTAAACCCTGTCCATCATCTAGAGCGTTCGATCACGATCACGTGGCCGAAAACCGCACCTCATTTGGACACTCCTAGCTCCCTCTATGCCTATAAATAGAGCCCTCCTTGAAAATCCGGATCACCCCCGTCCAAACCCTAGTCTTCGTCTTCCTCCGCACGCCGGACGTGTCCGAATCTGCCCACCACTGCCACGTGTCACCACCTAATTCGCTGCCACCACCGCGCCCACTTCGCCTGCCGCCGGCCCACGGCAGCCCAGGCGGGGCCCTCCAAGCCCATTGGCCGGGCCGCGCCGCCCGCGAGCAGCCTCGCCTCCCAGCCGCCGCCTCTCCCGAGCTGCGCCACCGCACTGGAGCGCGCGCCGCCCGGGTCCGG
>NC_057794.1:466250981-466295270 GCF_018294505.1 Triticum aestivum
CGAGTCGCCGCGGCCATCACCAGCCCGCGCCGCCCCGCAGCTTCCTCCACGCCGCCGCCTCCTCTTCGTCCTTCCTCTGGCCGGCCACCGCAGCCACGAGCTCCGGCCACCAAGTCCCCGGAGAGCTTCCCCAACTCCGGCGAACCCCGACGTTTCCGGAGAACCTCGTAATACGCGCCGTCCGGATCTGGATCTGAGATCCCGTTTGGGTTGACTTTCTCCTGAAACCCTAGTTCATATTGCCCTGTTCATCATGCCGTAACTTTGCATCCGTAGCTCCGTTTTGGGCATATAGCATATCAAAATGTTCGCCTCAGAGAGCACATCATTTCATTCCATTGCATCATTTTCATTTGAGTTCATCTTGATGCCCGAAATGCTGTTGGAAGAGTGCTACTTGAGATAATTGTCAGATCTGCTGCTCCATTTAGATATTTCTCATTTTTGCCATGATTAATGTGTGCATGATATGCCCATGAGCTCTACATATGTTTTGTTAAGGGTTTTGCCATCTTTGCAGAGGTGCAACCCATGTATTTTTGTGATGTGTGTGGTGACTAGCACAAGCTTGCAAAGTGAGGCATTTGTTAATGCTGATTTCAGGGACTTAGCATTTCCACCAAGTCCTTGAGCTGGTTATCTCATATGGCCATATGTTCATGTTGTTTCCTAGTGATTCGTGCCTCTTTTGAGGATGATCAGTAAGGATGTTTTGTTAATCTTGTAGTGCTCTATCCAACCATGTCTTTGTTTGCAATTATGGAGCACCCTAGCTTGAGTCAATCGAGCTCTACTTTTGCTATTTTGTGAATCTGGGCAGATTGTCTACTTGTTAGCAATTTTGCCGAGGATGTTGTAGTAGATCCGTGCATGCTATGTTATTGTTCTTGCCATGTCTAGCTTGCATTTTGTGTATTATTGTAGTAGATCCCGCATCGCATCCCGCATAGCATACCATCCTTGCATCATATTGTTTGAGCTTTGCACGTGGTTGATTGTGTTCCGTTTGCTTGTTTGTCTTGTTTGGGTAGAGCCGAGAGACGAGTTCGCTAACGAGGAGCCCGTTGAGTTTGCTTCTGAGGATCCAGTCAACTCTGACAACTTTGCAGGCAAGATGATCATACCCTCGAAATCACTACTATCTTTGCTATGCTAGATGCTCGCTCTTTTGTTATGCCTATGCTACGATGCCTACCACTTGCTTATCATGCCTCCCCAATTGCCATGTCAAACCTCTAACCCACCATGTCCTAGCAAACCATTGATTGGCTATGTTACCGCTTTGCTCAGCCCCTCTTATAGCATTGCTAATAGTAGGTGAAGATTGGAGACCGCTCCTTGTTGGAACATTATTTACTTGTTGGGATATCATTATATTGCCATGTTATCTTAATGCATCTATATACTTGGTAAAGGGTGGAAGGCTCGGCCTCTCGCCTAGTGTTTTGTTCCACACTTGCCGCCCTAGTTTCTGTCATATCGGTGTTATGTTCCCGGATTTTGCATTCCTTACGCAGTTGGGTTATAATGGGAACCCCTTGATAGTTCGCCTTGATTAAAGCTTTTCCAGCAATGCCCAACCTTGGTTTTACCATTTGCCACCTAGCCTCTTTTTCCCTTGGGTTTCCGGAGCCCGAGGGTCATCTTATTTAAACCCCCCGGGCCAGTGCTCCTCTGAGTGTTGGTCCAAATAGAGCCACTTGCAGCGCCACCTCGGGGCAACTCGAGGGTTGGTTTTAGTTGTACGTAGTGTTCATCTGAGTGTGCCCTGAGAACGAGATATGTGCAGCTCCTATCGGGATTTGTCGGCACATTCGGGCGGTGTTGCTGGATTTGTTTTAACCTGTCGAAGTGTCTTGTAGAACCGAGATACCGAGTCTGATCGGAACGTCTCAGGAGGAGGTCTATTCCTTCGTTGACCGTGAGAGCTTGTCATGGGCTAAGTTGGGACTCCCCTGCAGGGATTTGAACTTCCAAAAGTCGTGCCCGCGGTTATGGGCAGATGGGAATTTGTTAATGGCCGGTTGTAGATAACTTGAACTTTAACTTAATTAAAATGAATCAACAGTGTGAGTTACCGTGATGGTCTCTTCTCGGTGGAGTCCGGTAAGTGAACACGGTGTTGGAGTAATGCTTGCGCAGGTTGTCCTCTAGTTTCTCGTTCGCGCTTTGCCTCCTCTTCTCACTCTCTTTTGCGAACAGGATAGCCACTATATATGCTAGTCGCTTGCTGCAGCTCCACATATTTTACTTTGCCTTACCTATAATCTTAAATAGTCTTGATCGCAAGGGTGCGAGATTGCTGAGTCCCTGTGGCTCACAGATTACTATTAAACCAGATGCAAGGCCTGATGATTCTGCTCCAGGTGACGCGCTTGAGCTCAAGTGGGAGTTCGACGAGGACTCTCAACGATACTATGTGTCTTTCCCTGATGATCAGTAGTGGTGCCCAGTTGGGGTGATCGGGACCGTGTTGCATGTTGGGTTATCTTTTATTTTGGCGCCGTAGTCGGGCCATGAGTGTTTGGATGATGTAATGTTATTTATGTACCTTGATTGACGTGGCTAGTGTAAGCCAACTATGTTATCTCCCCTTTATTATTTATATTACATGGGATGTTGTGAAGATTGCCTAACTTGCGACATTGCTTTCAATGCGGTTATGTCTCTAAGTCGTGCCTCGACACGTGGGAGCTATAGCCGCATCGAGGGCGTTACACCCGTGGAGTCCCATTTTGCGGTACGCCACACCCTTCCCGATGAACAGGACCCCCATTTCGACCGTAGTGCTCCAACACAAGTCCGTTTCGTCCGTTTTGCGGTACGCCACACCCCTCCCGATCAACAGGACCCCCGTTTCGACCGTAGGAGGTCCGTTTCCTCTGTTTTGCGGTACGCCAGACCCCTCCCGATGAACAGGATCCCGTTTCGAACGTGGCCGGTCGAACATAAGGCCGTTTCCTCCGTTCTGCGATACACAAGGCCTCGTTTCCATCGCCGATTCCGTCCAAACCCTCCTGATGAACACGACGCATTTCGTTGCCTCCCCATGAACACGACGATGACGCTATTTCTCCGTTCCTACCCAGCAATGTACACGATACCTGGCCGTACGTATGCACGAGTAGGCGTTCGAGACCCCGCCCGTATGTACACATATGTGGCCGTATTTTCTTTCATGCACCCTGGTCGCTGTACGTACGTGTACATGCTACGTGCACGCCTCTACTACGACACGTGCGCGCCTCTACATCGACCAGTATGTACGTACACGTTCGCGACCAGAATGACAATGCTACGTACGCTTCGACCAGGTGGGTCCCGACTGTCAGGCACTTCCTTGCCTGCGAAGATGTAGCTGGTGGGTCCCAACAGTTAGGGGGTGAATCTTTTTTTTTCGGGCGCACTTCCTTGTGTGCGAAGATGTAGCTGGTGGGTTCCAACAGTCAGGGGGGAACGTTTTTTCACGAAATACAGTGGCCCGTCCGATGGGTCCCAGCTGTTAGGTGGAGGAATCATTATTTTCCGCATAATAAGGAGGCACTTCCTTGCTGCGGCCATGGACCCAGCTGTCAGCCTCTCCACATACAGTCCACGTCCGATGGAAGTCGTTCCTTGACCACGTTGACCACGCCGCACCGAGAGCACCAGGGCGGTGGACGACGGCGAGGCCTAGGAAGGGGACGACACGGAGGCAGGGAAGACTTGACAGTTGTTTCCCACGCGGAGGGGAGTACGACTGTACGAGGGTTTACTGGTTCGTCTGCCATCGCTGGAGAATAACAGCAGGTGTGGGTGAGTAGAGGGATGGCTAGGCCAGCGATGGGAGTATGGTCGGGCGGTGAGGCCTGCGCGGCAGCACAGCCGGCCGCGAGGAGGAGGGAGCAGGCAGTCCCGCCGGCGCTTGTTTGCGCGGCTGGAGCAGGAAGAGCAGAGATTGAAGAAGCACGACAGCCGTTGGATGGACATCCAACAGTCAGTGCTTGTGCGTCAACCTTTTTTTAGGAAAGCCTCAAATCTATGGAAAACAGCATACAACCCATCTCCCATTATTTCTAATAATTTACAACCCATTTGCTAATTCTTAAGGTTTTTTTTGGAGCCCATATATTGTGGCAACGGTTAAAAATTATATGAAATTTTGCATATTTCGGTGCGGTCCGAACTGTTTTTAATCCCGAAATTTTGACTCACATTCAAACTGATTTTAAAAATAAATGTATATCAATATAAAATCCAACAAATTCTCCACGGATAAAAATAAATGTAATTTAAAATCTTGAAATGAAAAAAAAGATATTTGAAACTAATTGCCGGTTTGATGTGTTTTAAAAATGTACAACCCATTGCTCATTACTGATGGGCCATTTTCTCGGCCAGCCGAATGAAAGCTCTCCTCGTCTTGAAAGATTTGCAGCCCAACAGGCCTGACGAAGCGACTTACTTGGCAAATCACAAAAAAACTGGGCTTTGGCCGTGGACCCAGCTGTCAGCCTCTCCACGTACAGTACTCTTCCGATGGAAGTCGTTCCTTGACCATGTTGACCATGCCACGCGGAGAGCACCACGGCGGTGGACGACAGCAAGGCCTAGGAAGGGGACGACGCGACATTGGAAGCCCGCACGGAGAGGACTACGAGGGTTCATTGGTTCGGCTGCGGTGTGAGGTTGTCGTCGCCGCAGGGCCTGGCCAGCGGTGGGAATAGCAGGGGGCAGTGAGGCCTCTGCGGCAGCACAGCCGGCCACGGGAGGTGATGACCCACAAGTATAGGGGATCTATCGTAGTCCTTTCGATAAGTAAGAGTGTCGAACCCAACAAGGAGCAGAAGGAAATGATAAGCGGTTTTCAGCAAGGTATTCTCTGCAAGTACTGAAATAAGTGGTAACAGATAGTTTTGTGATAAGATAAATTGTAACGAGCAACAAGTAACAAAAGTAAATAAAGTGCAGCAAGGTGGCCCAATCCTTTTTGTAGCAAAGGACAAGTCAGAACAAGCTCTTATAATAGGAAAAGCGCTCCCGAGGACACATGGGAATATCGTCAAGCTAGTTTTCATCACGTTCATATGATTCGCGTTCGATACTTTGATAATTTGATATGTGGGTGGACCGGTGCTTGGGTGTTGTTCTTACTTGAACAAGCATCCCACTTATAATTAACCTCTATTGCAAGCATCCGCAACTACAACAAAAGTATTAAGGTAAACCTAACCATAGCATGAAACATATGGATCCAAATCAGCCCCTTACGAAGCAACGCATAAACTAGGGTTTAAGCTTCTGTCACTCTAGCAACCCATCATCTACTTATTACTTCCCAATGCCTTCCTCTAGGCCCAAATAATGGTGAAGTGTTATGTAGTCGACATTCACATAACACCACTAGAGGCTAGACAACATACATCTTATCAAAATATCAAACGAATACCAAATTCACATGACTACTAATAGCAAGACTTCTCCCTTGTCCTCAGGAACAAATGTAATTACTCACAAAGCATATTCATGTTCATAATCAGCGGGGTAATAACATGCATATAGGATCTGAACATATGATCTTCCACCAAATAAACCAACTAGCATCAACTACAAGGAGTAATCAACACTACTAGCAACCTACTAGCACCAATCCCAGACTTTGAGACAAGAATTGGATACAAGATATGAACTATGGTTTGGAGATGAGATGGTGCTGGTGAGGATGTTGATGGAGATTGCCCTCTCCCGATGAGAGGAGCGTTGGTGATGACGATGGTGATGATTTCCCCCTCCCGGAGGGAAGTATCCCTGGCAGAACAGCTCTGCCAGAGCTCTAGATTGGTTCCGCCAAGGTTCCGCCTCATGGCGGCGGAGTCTCGTCCCGAAAAGTTCCTTCTGATTTTTTCTCATCGAAAGACTTCATATAGCAGAAGATGGACGTCGGAGAGCCACCAAGGGGCCCACGAGGTAGGGGCGCACCCTAGGGGGGTGCCCCCACCCTCGTGAGCAGGGTGTGGGCCCCCTGGCCTTCATCTTTGGTGAGGATTTTTCTTTATTTATTTTAAGATGTTCCGTGGAGTTTCAGGACTTTTGGAGTTGCGCAGAATAGGTCTCTAATATTTGCTCCTTTTCCAGCCCAGAATTCCAGCTGCCGGCATTCTCCCTCCTTATGTAAACCTTGTAAAATAAGAGAGAATAGCCATAAGTATTGTGACATAAAGTGAAATAACAGTCCATAATGCAATAAATATCGATATAAAAGCATGATGCAAAATGGACGTATCAACTCCCCCAAGCTTAGACCTCGCTTGTCCTCAAGCGAAAAACCGATAACAATAAATATGTCCTGATGTTTAGAGGTAGAGGCGTCGATAAAAAAGAAAATACGGACACGAAGGCATCATGATTATTCTCATAACAACAACATATATAGCTTTTGTCATATGATTACTTATGTTCAAGTGATGATCTATTCACAATGCAAAAGTATAAATCATACACCTTATTGGGCTCCGACAAACTATAATCTCAATCATTGAAGCAATTGCAATTTATCATAACATCGGAAAGAGTCTATGTCAGAGCTAAAAAGCAAGTCCACATACTCAACTATCATTTAGTCCTCCATAATTGCTAACACTCACGCAATACTTGTGGTTATGGAGTTTTAATTGGACACAGAGAAAGATAGGGGCTTATAGTTTTGCCCCACAACCTTTTACCTCAAGGGTAATGTCAACAATAATGGTTCACGCTCCCCTACATCCAATTAGATATATATATATATATATATATATATATATATATATATATATATATCATGTTCTTTCCAACATGCTGAGCTTGCCAAAGGATAAAATGAAAAAGAAAAGGTGAAGATCACCATGACTCTTGCATAAGGTAGAAGATAATAATAAAGGATAGGCCCTTCGCAGAGGGAAGCAGAGGTTGCCATGCGCTTTTATGGTTTGATGCATAAAATCTCAATGCGAAAGAACGTCACTTTATATTGCCCCCTGTGATATGAACCTTTATTATGCAGTCCGTCGCTTTTATTATTTCCACATCACAAGATCGTATAAAGCTTATTTCTCCCACACCAATCGATCATACATATTTAGAGCAATTTTTATTGCTTTGCACCGATGACAACTTACTTGAAGGATCTTACTCAATCCATAGGTAGATATGGTGGACTCTCATGGCAAAACTGGTTTAAGGGTATTTGGAAGCACAAGTAGTATTTTTACTTGGTGCTGAGAATTTGGCTAGCATGAGGGGGAAAGGCAAGCTCAACAAGTTAGAGGATCCATGACAACATACTTTATCTCAGATATAAGAAAGACATAACTCATTACGTTGTCTTCCTTGTCCAACATCAACTCTTTAGCATGTCATATTTTAATGAGTGCTCCCAATCATAAAAGATGTCAATGATAATATATCTATATGTGAAACCTCTCTTTCCTTATTACTTCCTATTAATTGCAACGATGACCAAGGCTATGTCTACCAACTCCCAACAACTTTTAATCATCATACTCTTTCTATGTGAAGTCATTACTCTCAATAAGATCAATATGAACTCTTTGTTTCTTTTTATTCTTTTTCTCTTTTCTTTTATTCACCCAAGATCATGGCAAAATAATCAAGCCCTTGACTCAACACTTATCTTTATTATATATAGCTCACGGACTCGATTACAAAGAGAGATCATAAAGCAAAACTCAAAACTAGATCATGCCATAAACTTTATTCTACTAGATCAAGATACTACTAATAGGATCGAACTAAGAAAAAAATGGTAAAAATAGGAGTTGTGATGGTGATACGATACCGGGGCACCTCCCCCAAGCTTGGCAGTTGCCAAGGGGAGTGCCCATAACCATGTGATTATGTCTCCTTTGTCGGTGAAGAAGGTGGAGGTGTTGTAGATGATGCGGGCCTTGCATCCATCTTCCAAGGCATAGGTTCTCCATCATAGAAAGATGATCGAGTCTCCGGGATCCTCAAATTTGCAGCCAAACTCATCGTTTTGAATCTATATTTGTACTCATAGTTCTGGTTTTGCAGGTCATAGATTTGGGCTTGGAGGTGCTCGTTCTTCTCATGAAGCTTGAAGATAGTCTCCCCGATGTTGTCAGCATCCAACTGGTGGTTGCTAGTGAACTCCGCGATCATCATGTGGTTAGAGTTGAGTCCACGTTCCACCATCCCTTGGCACTTGAAAACTTGTTGCTCCACTGCTTCGAGCCTCGTCTCCATGCTTCTGGTCCCCTTTGGTCCCTCTTCATCGCGGATGTGCAGCAACCCATCATGCAACTCAATGGTTTGAGGGTGTCGCAGCACCTCCGCGAGGTAAGGGTTGATGACCTTCTCGAAGAACTTGTCCTTGGAGGCGCTTGGGGCCATCATGATAACCTTGATCTGTAAGAAAAACAGCTTGAAACAAGAACATAGGAGATTTGTGTGATACGGGAGTCAAAACCTTCGGGAGGTTATACAATGATTTTTACCGACCAAAAGACGTATCGTGCAAGAAAACGGAGTCCGGAAGGCACACGAGGTGCTCACGAGGTAGGGGGCGCGCCCACCACCCTCGTGGGACCCTTGTGTCCTTCCCGGACTGCTACTTATTTTTCTATTTTTTTAAATATTCCAAAACGGAGAAATATTGCCTTAAAAATTGTTTTGGAGTCGGTTTACTTACCGTACCACATACCTATTCCTTTCCGGAGTCTGAAACGTTCCGGAAAGTGTCCCTTATGTATTCCTCCGGGGTTACGGTTTCAATAATATTGGTTTCAACATTTATGGGGTTACCTGAGATATAATGTTTGATTCTTTGACCGTTTACCACCTTCGGATTTGTGCCCTCGAAGTTGTTGATTTTTATGGCCCCGGAATGATAGACCTCTTCGATAACATAGGGGCCTTCCCATTTAGAGAGAAGTTTTCCTGCAAAAAATCTTAAACGAGAGTTGTATAGCAATACATAATCACCTACATTAAACTCACACTTTTGTATCCTTTTGTCATGCCATATTTTAACTTTTTCTTTAAACAACTTGGCATTTTCATAAGCTTGGGTTCTCCATTCATCAAGTGAGCTAATATCAAATAACCTCTTCTCACCGGCAAGTTTAAAATCATAGTTTATCTCTTTAATAGCCCAATACGCCTTATGTTCTAGTTCGAGAGGTAAGTGACATGCTTTTCTATAAACCATTTTATACGGAGACATACCCATAGGATTTTTGTATGCAGTTCTATAAGCCCATAATGCATCATCAAGTTTCTTAGACCAATTCTTCCTAGACCTATTAACAGTCTTTTGCAAAATTAATTTGAGCTCTCTATTGCTCAACTCTACTTGACCACTAGACTGAGGGTGATAAGGAGATGCAATTCTATGATTAACATCATATTTAGCAAGCATTTTATGGAAAGCACCATGAATAAAGTGTGAACCACCATCAGTCATTAAATATCTAGGGTCTCCAAACCTCGGAAAAATAACTTCTTTAAGCATTTTAATAGAAGTGTTATGATCAGCACTACTAGTTGGAATAGATTCTGCCCACTTAGTAACGTAATCAACAGCAACTAAAATATGTGTGTATCCATTAGAGGCAGGAAAAGGTCCCATATAATCAAAGCCCCAAACATCAAACGGTTCAATAACAAGAGAATGATTCATAGGAATTTCTTGACGTCTACTAATATTACCAATTCTTTAGCATTCATCACAAGACAAGACAAACTTACATGCATCCTTGAAGAGAGTAGGCCAATAAAACCCAGATTGCAATACCTTATGTGCAGTTCTATCTCTAGCGTGGTGTCCTCCATAAGCCTCGGAATGACACTTGCGTAGGATCTGTTCCTGTTCATGCTCAGGTACACAACGTCTAATGACACCATATACTCCTTTATAAATATGTGGGTCATCCCAAAAGTAATGTCTTAAATTGTAGAAAAACTTTTTATTTTGCTGGTATGTGAAGCTAGGTGGTATAAACTTAGCAACAATATAATTAGCATAATTAGCATACCATGGAGTACTACGAGAAGTACTTATAACATTTAATTGTTCATCAGGAAAGCTATCATTGATAGGTAGTGGGTCATCAAGAACATTCTCTAACCTAGACAAGTTGTCTACAACGGGGTTCTCAGCTACCTTTCTATCAACAATATGCAAATCAAATTCTTGTAGCAAGAGAACCCATCTAATAAGTCTAGGTTTAGCATCTTTCTTTTCCATAAGGTATTTAATAGCAGCATGATCAATGTGAATAGTTACTTTATAATCAACAATATAAGGTCTGAACTTATCACAAGCAAATACAACTGCTAAAAGCTCTTTTTCAGTAGTAGCATAATTTCTTTGAGCATCGTCTAGAGTTTTACTAGCATAATGAATAACATTTAATTTCTTATCAACTCGTTGCCCTAGAACAGCACCTACAACATAATCACTAGCATCACACATAATTTCAAAGGGTAAATTCCAATCAGGTGCCTGAACAACAGGTGCAGAGACTAATGCTTTATTAAGTATTTCAAATGCTTCTACACAATCATCATCAAAGACAAATGGTATATATTTTTGCAATAAATTAGTCAGAGGCCAAGAAATTTGTGAGAAGTCCTTAATGAACCTCTTGTAAATTCCGGCATGACCAAGGAAACTTCTTATACCTTTGATGTCCTTGGGACATGGCATCTTTTCAATAGCATCGACCTTGGCTTTATCAACTTCAATACCTCTTTCGGAAACTTTATGCCCCAAGACAATACCTTCATTAACCATAAAGTGGCACTTTTCCCAATTCAAGACAAGATTAGTTTCTTCACATCTCTGCCAAACTCGATCAAGATTGCTCAAGCAATCATCAAAAGAGGAACCATAGATGGAAAATTTGTCCATGAAAACCTCACAAATCTTTTCACAAAAGTCAGATAATATAGCCATCATGCATCTTTGAAAGGTAGCAGGTGCATTACATAAACCAAAAGGCATACGTCTATAAGCAAAAGTACCAAAAGGGCATGTAAAAGTAGTCTTTGATTGATCTCTAGCCGACACAGGTATTTGAGAGAAACCAGAATAACCATCTAGAAAGCAGTAATGTGTATGTTTGCATAATCTTTCTAGCATTTGATCAATAAAAGGTAAGGGGTAATGATCTTTCTAAGTAGCTTTATTTAATTTGCAGAAATCAATTACCATCCTATAACCTGTGATAATTCTTTGTGGAATCAATTCGTCTTTATCATTAGGAACAACAGTAATACCTCCCTTCTAAGGGACACAATGGACAGGACTTACCCACCGACCATCAACATCGGGATAGATTATACCTGCCTCCAGAAGCTTGAGTATTTCTTTTCTTACCACTTCTTTCATTTTAGGATTCAGACGTCGTTGAGGATCACGAACTGGTTTGCATATGCTTCCAAATTTATTTTATGTTGACATAGAGTGGGACTAATGCCCTTAATATCATCAAGAGTATATCCAATAGCAGCACGATGCTTCTTCAGAGTTTTCAATAATCTTTCTTCTTCATGCTCTGAAAGGTTAGCACTAATAATAACAGGATATATCTTCTTTTCATCAAGATAAGCATATTTAAGATTATCAGGCAACGGTTTAAGCTCAAACACGGGATCACCCTTGGGTGGAGGAGGATCCCCTAAAATTTCAACAGGCAAATTGTGTTGTAGAATAGGTTCCTGTTTAAAGAATACTTCATCTATTTCCCTTCTTTCATTCATGAACATATCATTTTCATGGTCTAGCAAATAGTGTTCTAAAGGATCACTAGGAGGCACGACAATAGAAGCAAGACCAATAATCTCATCCTTACTAGGTAATTCTTCCTCACGATGTTGTTTACTAAATTTAGAGAAATTAAACTCATGAACCATATCGTCCAAGCCAATAGTAACAACATCTTTTCGCAATCTATCCTAGCATTAATAGTGTTCAAGAAGGGTCTACCAAATATAATGGGACAAAAGCTATCTTGCGGAGAAGTAAGAACAAGAAAATCAGCAGGATATTTAGTTTTCCCACACAAGACTTCAACATCTCTAACAATTTCAATTGGTGAAATAGTATCTCTATTGGCAAGTTTAATTGTGACATCAATACCTTCTAACTCAGCAGGTGCAATTTCATTCTTAATTTCTTCGTATAAAGTATGCGGTATAACACTGGCACTCGCACCCATATCACATAAGCCATGATAACAATGATCTCCTATTTTAACAGAAATAACAGGCACGCCTACCACAGGTCTATGTTTATCTTTAGCACAAGGTTTAGCAATTCTAGCAGTTTCACCTTTGAACTGAATAACATGCCCATCAATATTATCAGACAATAGATCTTTAACAATAGCAATATTAGGTTCTACTTTAACTTGCTCAGGAGGTGTATAAGTTCTAATATTGCTTTTACGAACAATAGTTGAAGCTTTAGCATGATCCTTTATTCTAACAGGGAAAGGTGGTTTCTCAACATAAGAAGTAGGAACAATACGATCATTATAAGTGACAGTCTTTTCTTCAACTTTAATAGGTGCATCTACTTTTACTTCTATGGGAGGATGATATTTAAACCACTTCTCCTTAGGGAGATCAACATAACTAGCAAAAGATTCACAGAAAGAAGGTACTATCTCAGAGTCAAGTCCATATTTAGTGCTAAACTTATGGAAAATATCGGTATCCATAAAATATTTAACACAATCAAACTTAGGTGTCATACCTGACTCTTTACCTTCGTCGAGGTCCAAATCTTCAGAGTTGCGTTTAATTCTATCCAATAAATTCCATCTGAATTCAATAGTCTTCATCATAAAAGAGCCAACACAAGAAGTATCGAGCATGGTTTGATTATTATGAGAAAGCCGAGCATAAATTTTTTGCATAATTGTTTCTCTCGAGAGCTCATGATTGGGGCATGAATATAACATTGATTTAAGCCTCCCCCAAGATTGAGCCATGCTTTCTCCTTCGCGAGACTAGAAATTATATATATAATTGCGATCACGATGAACAAGATGCATAGGGTAATACTTTTGATGAAATTCCAATTTCAATCTTTTATAGTTCCATGATTTCATATCATCACATAGCCTATACCATATCAATGTGTCTCCCTTCAAAGATAAAGGGAAGACCTTCTTCTTAGCAACATCATCGGGTATACCTGCAAGCTTAAATAATCCACAAACTTCATCCACATATATTAAGTGCTCATCAGGATGCTTTGTTCCATCTCCTGTAAAAGGGTTAGTTAGCAGTTTTTCCATCATACCCGAAGGAAATTCAAAAGGAATTTCATTTTCAATAGGTTCAGTAGGTTGAGGAGCAACTCTTTGCTCTACTGGACGGGGTGAAGATACCCCAAACAAGCCCCTCGGAGAATTACTTTCCATAGTAGTAAGTGACAGTAAATTTCAGCACACTATATAAATTTTTCCTTACCAAATTCCACCTACCAAAGGCGCTACACTCCCCGGCAACAGCACCAGAAAAGAGTCTTGATGACCCACAAGTATAGGGGATCTATCGTAGTCCTTTAGATAAGTAAGAGTGTCGAACCCAACGAGGAGCAGAAGGAAATGATAAGCGGTTTTCAGCAAGGTATTCTCTGCAAGTACTGAAATAAGTGGTAACAGATAGTTTTGTGATAAGATAAATTGTAGCGAGCAACAAGTAACAAAAGTAAATAAAGTGCATCAAGGTGTCCCAATCCTTTTTGTAGCAAAGGACAAGCCGGAACAAACTCTTATAATAGGAAAAGTGCTCCGGAGGACACATGGGAATATCGTCAAGCTAGTTTTCATCACGTTCACATGATTCGCGTTTGATACTTTGATACTTTCATATGTGGGTGGACCGGTGCTTGGGTGATGTTCTTACTTGAACAAGCATCCCACTTATGATTAACCTCTGTTGCAAGAATCCGCAACTACAACAAAAGTATTAAGGTAAACCTAACCATAGCATGAAACATATGGATCCAAATCAGCCCCTTACGAAGCAACGCATAAACTAGGGTTTAAGCTTCTATCACTCTAGCAACCCATCATCTACTTATTACTTCCCAATGCCTTCATGTAGGCCCAAATAATGGTGAAGTGTTATGTAGTCGACGTTCACATAACACCACTAGAGGCTAGACAACATACATCTTATCAAAATATCAAACGAATACCAAATTCACATGACTACTAATAGCAAGACTTCTCCCTTGTCCTTAGGAACAAACGTAATTACTCACAAAGCATATTCATGTTCATAATCAGAGGGGTAATAATATGCAAATAGGATCTGAACATATGATCTTCCACCAAATAAACCAACTAGCATCAACTACAAGGAGTAATCAACACTACTAGCAACCTACTAGCACCAATCTCGGACTTTGAGACAAGAATTGGATACAAGAGATGAACTATGGTTTGGAGATGAGATGGTGCTGGTGAAGATGTTGATGGAGATTGCCCTCTACCGATGAGAGGAGCGTTGGTGATGACGATGGTGATGATTTCCCCCTCCCGGAGGGAAGTATCCCCGGCAGAACAGCTCTGCCGGAGCTCTAGATTGGTTCCGCCAAGGTTCCACCTCGTGGCGGCGGAGTCTCGTCCCGAAAAGTTCCTTCTGATTTTTTCTCATCGAAAGACTTCATATAGCAGAAGATGGATGTCGGAGAGCCCAGGGGGCCCACGAGGTAGGGGGCGCGCCCTAGGGGGGCGCGCCCCCACCCTCGTGAGCAGGGTGTGGGCCCCCTGGCCTTAATCTTTGGCAAGGATTTTTCTTTATTTATTTTAAGATGTTCCGTGGAGTTTCAGGACTTTTGGAGTTGCGCAGAATAGGTCTCTAATATTTGCTCCTTTTCCAGCCCAGAATTTCAGCTGCCGGCATTCTCCCTCCTTATGTAAACCTTGTGAAATAAGAGAGAATAGCCATAAGTATTGTGACATAAAGTGAAATAACAGTCGATAATGCAATAAATATCGATATAAAAGCAAGATGCAAAATGGACGTATCAGGAGGCAGGACCATGCGGCACGACCGGTGCTGCTTTGGGCAGCTGGAGCAAGAAGACCAGAGGTTGAAGAAGCATTACTGTCATTGGATGGACATCGTACGGTCACTGGAGCTAGAATCGGTCATATTGACTAAGTTGACAAATCCCTTCGTCCCCGTCAACTTAGTAGGCCCACATGTCAGTCTCCCAGCAAGGTGGGTCCTAGCTAGCCGGGGGAGTATTCATTTTTTGTGCGTAACAAGGAGGCACTTCCGGTGGGTCAGAGCTGACAGCGGGGGGAACGTTTTTTCACGAAATACGGTGGTCCGTCTGGTGGGTCCCATCAGTCAAGGGGAAATGATTTTTTTCACAAAATACTGGTGGCCCGTCTGGTGGGTCCCCGCTGTCAGGTGGAGGAATAATTATTTTCCGCGTAATAAGGAGGCACTTCCTTGCGGCTGCCGTGGACCCAGCTGTCAGCCTCTCCACATACAGTACTCTTCCGATTGAAGTCGGTCGTTGACCACGTTGACCACTCCGCGCCGAGAGCACCAGGGCGGTGGACGACGGTGAGGACTAGGAAGGGGACAACTCGGAGCCGGGGAAGACGCAGTAGTGGATGCCCACGCGAAGAGGAGTACGAGGGTTCACTGGTTCGGCTGCTGTCGTGGGTTTGTCACGGCAGATGTCCTCATGAAAGGACTTAGTCGTGGAGCCATCGCAACGGGTTAGCTTAAAGGGGTTAAACTGGATGAGGGGATACGGGAGTTTATACTAGTTCGGCCCCTTCGATTAAGGTAAAAGGCTACGTCTAGTTGTGATTGGTATTGCTAGGGTTTCGAAGGCCAGGGAGCGAATCCGCTTTGTCTGGCTCTCGAGTTGTTGTTGTCTGTCTCTAAACCGCGGCCAGGTCGTCCCTTTATATACATAGGTTGACGCCCGCCGGGCTACAGAGTCCCGAAGCCGGTTTATAAACGTATCTGGTTCGACCTCTCTCTTTCTATCTTACTATACAAGTTATATGACTAGGCCGGTTTACATTTACATACTGTAACTCGCCTTTGGGCCCTTCATAAAGCGCCATCATCTTTACATCTTCATGGGCTTCTAATCTTGAAAGAGTCAACCCGGCTACATAAGGCTGGTTTACCTCCAGTAGTAATATCCCCAACATTAGGCCCCAGATTGGTTTGAACTTGTTCATGTCAATCGTCCACACTTTAGAAAAAATCTTCTCTCTTGTCTTCATTTTTGATCTTGTAAACCGCCATGACGTCATACTTCAAAATTATGATAAACCGTCATGACGTCATCCATCCGTTGATATCGGAGATTTCCTTCATTTAATATATATCTAGTTGTCGAGGCGACACCTTTATTAACTTATCCATTTTTTGGACTCCTCGATTCCCACACTTGCCGTTTTTCACTTCGCCTTATAAATAGGACCGAGGGGTCATTTTGACCGTTTCCCCCGTGCCTCTTTGCATTGTCTTCCTCGCGCTGCTCAGCCTCTGGAACTCCGCCGCCACCGTCGACCGTCGTCTCTGCTCCGACCTCGGCTGCTGCATCGCCCTGAACACACCAGAGAACTGCGGCGCCCTTCCACTTCCTTAGTAACTCCGGTAAGTTCTCTGCTTTTTTCACCATAGATCTGTTCTAGGGTTTCGATATTCCTCGCAGTTCTTCCGAAGTTCATCAGATCTATTCTTCCTTATTCTTCCTTTAATAGATGGACACTTCATGCTTGATGCATTTCTTACTGTAGCTTACCTACCATGATCATCACAAATCTTTATGCGCAAAGAACAGATCTGTCTGTCAAAAATTGCTTCAGTTCTGCACCCCTTCAAGATCCAATTATTTTTGCTTTTCTGTCTTATCTATAGATCCAAAAGTTTTATACATCACTGTGAGATCTGTTTCTCCTCGCACCAATATAAGCGATTTAACATTGGATAAATAGTCTATGCCATTAGCCCTCTGATAAACCAGAAGAGCATGTTGCCTTCATAATTACACTCCGATTTAACAATATCTGATCAATCCTGCGCTAGCATTACCTTCTTTCTCATTATACTAGTCTCTAGGTTGTACCATTTATTATATCAGTATGTTTCTTACTCCCTTGTCTCTTGTGTATGATCATGCATAATTTATAAATCGGCCCTTCATTTTCAGTCTGTTCGCTTTGCAATGGCCAAACAATTCACTGCCTGCAACTGGGCTCGTTCCCGGGTTACTGAGGCTCAATTGGATGAGATGGTTAGCATCGGCTCTCTGCCTAAGAAAACCGAGATCAAATGGCGAGTCCCAGGAACTGAGAATCCTCCAACCCCAAGACAAGGCGAAGTGGTAATCTTTGTTGACCATATAGGCCGTGGTTTCAAACCGCCATGGTCAAAAAAATTACCGAGATGTGCTTGCCAGCTTCCAACTGCATCCACAAGATATTGGTCCCAACTCAGTCTCCAACTTATGCAATTTCCAAGTCTTCTGTGAAGCCTATTTACAGGAAGAACCAACTGCAGAATGGTTCTGGGGTTTCTTTCACTTAAACCGGCGCACAGAGTTTGTGAATGGCCTGAATACAGAGCTTGGTGGTCTCTCGATCCAAAAGCGGAAAGAAGTGGAATTTGCTCATGCCAAACACCATAGCCACCCAAAGGAATGGAACCAAACATGGTTCTATTGCAGAGACACTTCGCCTGAAGATGAGAATCCCCTCCTCGGCTTCCGAGATCATAGATTATCCAATACTCACCCAATGCCACAACGCCTGAGCTCTTTAGAAAGGGCAAAATACGCTCCTCAAATCGCCAAGCTCCGGGCCTTTATGGCAAACGGTTTAACAGGTGTGGATTTTGTACGCTGTTGGATATCCTGGAGTATCTTGCCGCTAAGTCGGCGTCCCGGTTTAATGTGCGAATATACCGGTGAAGTTGACGATCCTCAACGCCACTGCAACATCCAAATATCTGAGGAAGAAGTTACTGAAGGGGTAAAGAAAATTCTGAATGAATCGGAACTGGTCTGTAGTCAAACCGGTCTGAATCCCTTCTACACCAAGAACAAACCGCCTGTTGTAAGCATTACACTTCCTCTTCATCTCTAATATCTTTGACTTATACAAGCTGTAACCCTTCTTCTTTATATGTATAGGGTGATGACCCTTTCTGGAAACGAAAATCCATAGAGAAAGCGGCAAAGCCAACTGGAGATAAAGCAGCCAAACCAACCCGCCCGAAGACCAAAGCCATAAAACGGACATCAAAGCGGAAAACGGCTGACCGGATTACCATGGAACTTGATGATGATACGGATGACCCAGAAGTTGAGGTAGAACTTGACTCACTTGGCTCTCTTTAATGCATCTTGTTAACAATGATCTTCCTCAGGAGGAGGCCGAAGCTAGTCAGGCTGAGGATGTAGAGCTAATTACCCTTTCCTCCGGTTCAGACTCTATGCCAACACAAAAAACTCGCCAAACAATCCGGAAAGTAAGCTTTTCTCATCCTATTGCTCACTTGGATCCAACATTTATTTTGAAGACTCAACAGCATGAGGCTCGCCGGACAACCTGGCACAGTGGCCAACAGGTCACCTCTACCAGTTTACCTGATACTCCGGTTCGGAAGCGTCGGTCTGAGGTCTCTCCTACTTCTGACCATTCTTACCCCAAGGCAGGTTATTTTAGACAGCCTCTTAATCCGTCCGATTCAAATTATCAGGTGACACCTCCATCCTCTTTTGGTGAATCGACAGCAACTCAACTCCCCCCTTTGAAAATTGTGGCTGGGTGAGTTATGAAAAATCTTTCCTTTCAATGCGCCCTACATCTTTTGAACAGGATGTTAACCCTTTTTATTCTGTTTGCAGGGCCAAAGCCAAACCCAGCAAGAAAGCTTGGGTCACCAATCCGCCAGAAAACCCTATTGCTGAAGAAGAAGAACCAAAAGGTGAACCGGAACAAACAGGTGAAGCGAAAGGCCTCCATCCTGAAACAACTTTTATGATCCGCCCCTTGACGGCCAACATACTGACGAACCCACAAATGCTGAGCCTGCCGCCCCTGATGCTGAACCGGCATAACCAAACTGGGCTAATCCAACGAAAGACACTGAAGGCCAAGGCGATGACATTATTATTACTGGAGCAGGCCACAGTTGTCCTGGTCATCCCGTCATTTTGGCTCAGTATAGTGCCAAAGAAGAGCAAATTGATAGGGATAAAGGTAAATGGAGCAGCGACTTATCAAACTATGCTCATCTTAACGCTGATGAGCTTCATTCCGGCTTTTTGAACCGTCTGCACTCAAACTGGGATTATGAAGCCGGTTTGGTGAATTTGATGAAAGAACGATATGAGGTAAATTCTTCTCCCTTGCACATTGATTTATAGCTTAAATACTATTCCAAGTAGCCCCCAAGAGCCGTTTTGTGATTGTCAATCATAAACCGGGTCTTTGTAACACTTTAAGCATCCCATCATTAATCCTTGCCAAGGCGTGTCTTCAATCATAGATAAAACTCATGCTTGAAAAATTAGATAACGTTCTGTAGCATAGCCCCCAAAGGCCAGTTTAACTGGGCAAGTTAATCATGTTTTTAATCCACACCGCCAGTTTAGAACAAACGTACATTAGCCCCCAAGTGTCAAGGATAATGCTTGCATTGTTCTGGAGACTTGCATAGAAGGTAGTATTTGAGAGCAAATAAGCATTAGCCCCCAAGTATGAAGTGGATAACTTGTTATATGCTTTATACTTAGTGCATATATATGTTGTTTTGTTGAAGATACCTTCAATGTTGCAGGCTGAACTGAGAAGCAAAGATGCCAAAAACTCTGACTTGCAAGAAAATGTGAAGTCGCAACAAGCCGAAGCTGCAAAAGACAAAGAGGAGCTGACCCAGGCCCTGGCCGGAATGGAAAAATTGAAAGAATCCTTCAATCAAGATCGTGCTGCATGGGAAACCGAAAAAGCCGGTTTGACCAAAAGAGCCGTAGATGCCGAGGAAGACCTGAAACCGGTGGTTGAAGAACTAGCCGGTTTGAAGCGCCAAATCAACGCTATGACCTCTGCTATCTTTGGTAAGTATCTGCTTATGTATGTTGCATCAGTTAATGAATCTTAAAACTGACCACGATGTTGAAAAAAATCTTTGGCAGGAACTCGGATCACTCATCTTGGTGCAGATATGCGGATGAATCTCAAAGCGGCATATACATTGGTTGAGCAGGTATACTCTGGATCTCAACGAGCCATTAGTACAGCAGCTTATAACAAACCGGCGCCAACGTTGATTATGGAAACCCTTGAGAAGCTGGGCATGTTACCGGCGCGTATTGTCGAGTTGAAAAGAGTCGTTGCAAGAGTCGGAGCATTAACTGCCCTTATTTGAGCCAAGGCCTGGATTCCAGATCTTGAAGTGGAGGATATCATTAAAGGGTATCCAGGCGTTAAAGAAGATGGTTCAAACTTTGACAATGATGATCTTCGGCGGTTGACCAAACAGATGCGGCCAGCGGCCAGCAAATTAGCTGAGGACACCGATTTGTCCCATTTTCAATAGTTTTATGATGCAGAAGGGAAAAGACAACCGGCTGGGATCCATGAAGTCGAAGAACTTGTGCCTCTGATTCGTAAGCGCACTTATGCCCCTGATATTAACCCTTCTGATCTTATCCATGAGGAAGCAGTATTCCAAGCTTTAACCGGAATCGATTGGTCAAGGGCTGATTTCCAGCGGCTGGGGAGGGATGAAGAAGTGCCTACACCAACTGATCCGCAACCGTCAAACCGTCATGATGAAGAGTCTTGATCCGGTCGCCGGTTTATATGGCTACTGTGAAAAACGATGGCATTGTTGAGCCGCTTTAACACTTCATGTAATAGGATAGCTGAAACTTTGTTTATCTGCCATGCCATCGAGCATGCTTCATAACCCTTTGTGACAATCTATGCCGCCCTTCAGGATATATTTTATGCATAGTCTATGATGACTTGCCTGCCTGGGTACAAAAAACTTAAAAGTGTATAGCGGTTTACCGCTGAACATGTCATAATATCCAAGAAGTATATAGTACTTGAGCTGAATAATCAAGTGTTTGTACAAAAAATAATGTACAGAACATACCTCATTGAGTGAGCAAACGTGTATGCGGCAAAGGTGTTTAACACAAACCCGATACGTTTGATAATCTCATCATCATAATGCTGGTCTATCTATTAAACCGGACCGATATACCTACCGGATTTTCTTCATAACACTGGTGATTTAGTCAAACCAGACCGGGTCAATGACCACCGGCTTATAATTGATCATGAACCAACAACTGGTGGTTGAAAAGCATGCCGGATCAAGGATGCCGGTTTATCAAAAAATACTTATGATTGTTAATAAACAAAATTCAAATAGGAAAATATGCGAGGCTTTTTACGAGCTGCCAGGCTCCAAATTGAGGCTTTTCATGGGCTACCAGGCCTTTGAGTTAAACCATTTAACAAAGCCTTTTAAGATGGGCCTCCAATTAACCAATCACCGTTTTAACTATGACAAGTTCAAGGTCTGTAAAAGATTGACTTGTCAAATGTTCGTGGGTCATGCCAGGATTACCTGGATAGGAGTGGCTTACTTGATGAAGGCAGGTTAACCCGGGGTTTTAGGTGAATACACCAGGCTTCCAAGCCATGGCTTGATAGCCAATTACGAGGGTCCTTTCAAACTCTTTGTTGCTTTGCAAAAAAGAGCCCCCAAGTAACTTTGTGAGCGATGCTCAGCGTGTGCCTATGTTTGAGTTTGTACGGTGTACAATACTCTCTTTGGCTCCACAAATTTTTCCTTGTGTGGCTGAAGTGCCTATCAAGAGGTGTAGTTGTGGTTAAAACATGACCAAGCCCCCTAGTGAT
Source organism: Triticum aestivum (assembly GCF_018294505.1). Lineage (NCBI taxonomy): Eukaryota > Viridiplantae > Streptophyta > Magnoliopsida > Poales > Poaceae > Triticum > Triticum aestivum. The sequence continues at coordinate 466,272,923 of NC_057794.1, forward strand.
TTTCTTTATCTTTATGCAGTTGCTAAATCCGGTTTAACCAAGACTCCGCTTTGACCATTAACTTGTAAAAAGCACACATATGATATAAGAAAGAACAGATACCCCGCTTATAACGGAGGCTCCGGTTTATTATATGGTATATACACTGTCATAAATATGTACAGGTGAAAAAGCCTATGGCTTCAAGTATAGTAAGGCCGAAGGAGAGCTATGTTCCATGGCCGCTTTGTCTCCTCCTCCGATTGACGTGAGTCTTCATGCTCTCGAACATCAATGAGGTAGTAGGATCCGTTGTGCAGGTTTTTGCTGACCACAAAGGGTCCTTCCCAAGGGGGGGATAACTTATGCATATCAGTCTGATCCTAGATGAGCCGGAGCACCAAACCACCTTCTTGAAAGGTTCTAGTTTTAACCCGGCGGCTGTGATAACGTCGAAGATCTTGTTGATAAATCGTCGAATGCGCTGCTGCAAGATCCTGCTCTTCATCCAACAGGTCCAGAGAATCCTGACGTGCCTTCTCATTATCAGCTTCAACATAAGCTGCCACACGGGGCGAATCGTGACGGATGTCACTAGGAAGAACCGCCTCTGCTCCATAAACCATGAAGAAAGGCGTGTAACCCGTAGACCTATTGGGTGTGGTGTTGATGCTCCATAACATAGAAGGTAGCTCCTCGACCCAACAACCCGACGTCCGCTTTAAGGGAACCATAAGCCTTGGTTTGATACCCCGCAGAATTTCTTTATTTGCCCTTTCCGCTTGACCATTAGATTGGGGGTGAGACACTGATGCTAGATCAAGCCGGATGTGCTCACGTTGACAGAATTCTTCCATCTCTCCTTTTGACAAGTTAGTGCCATTATCTGTTATAATGCTATGTGGAAAGCCAAACCGGAATATCACCTTTTTGATGAATTGAACCGCCGTGGCTGCATCACACTTGCTGACTGGCTCTGCCTCTACCCATTTTGTGAATTTATCAACTGCTACTAACATATGGGTCTTCTTGTCCTTGGAGCGCTTGAAGGGTCCAACCATATCCAACCCCCAAGTGGCAAACGGCCATGTAATTGGAATAATCCGCAACTCTTGAGCCAGAACGTGCGCACAACGGGCAAACTTTTGACATCCATCACATCTTTTGACTAAATCCTCCGCATCAGCATGCACCGTCAACCAGTAAAAATCGTGGCGAAAAGCTTTAGCAACCAATGACTTTGAACCGGCGTGGTGACTGCAATCCACTTCATGAATTTCTCGCAAAATCTCACAACCTTCTTGAGGAGAAACGCATCGTTGAATCGCTCCTGAAACACTATAACGATGTAACTCCCCATTGAGTATGGTCATGGACTTGGAACGCCGGATTATCTGTCGAGCCAATGTTTCCTCAGCTGGTAACTCGCCCCGGTTCATGTAATCCAGATATGGGATCACCCAATCCGGTATGGCATGCAGAGCTGCCACCAATTGAGCCTCCGGATCAGGAACAGCCAAATCTTCTTCGGTTGGTATTTTGACTGACGGATTGTGCAATACATCAAGAAAGACATTGGGCAGAACCGGTTTACGTTGGGAACCAAGACGACTTAAAGCGTACGCCGCTTCATTCTTCCGCCGGTCTATATGGTCCACCTGATAACCTTTAAAGTGACCAGCCACTGCGTCCACCTCTCACCGATATGAAGCCATGAGTGGGTCCTTAGAATCCCAAGTGCCAGACACTTGCTGAGCCACTAGATCTGAATCACCGAAGCACTTAACCCGGCTCAAATTCATCTCTTTAGCCATCCAAAGACCGTGGAGTAAAGCCTCATATTCAGCTGCATTGTTAGTACAAGGGAACATTAAACGGAGGACATAACAAAACTTATCACCTCGTGGGGAAGTTAATACGACTCCAGCCCCCGAACCCTCTAGCTGTCTGGACCCACTAAAATGAATAGTCCAACATGTATTATCTGGTTTCTCCTCAGGTGCCTGTAACTCCGTCCAATCGTTGATGAAATCTACGAGTGCCTGGGACTTGATCGCCGTGCGGGGTATATATTTGAGCCCGTGGGTTCCAAGCTCGATGGCCCGCTTGGCAATCCGGCCAGTTGCCTCTCTATTTTGAATGATGTCGCCCAGAGGAGCTGAACTGACTACTGTGATAGGATGGCCCTAAAAATAGTGTTTGAGCTTCCGGCTTGCCATAAACACCCCATACACCAGTTTCTGCCAATGCGGATACCTCTGCTTTGACTCAATGAGCACCTCACTGATATAATAAACCGGCTGTTGAACCGAATACTCTTTGCCAGGCTCCTTGCACTCTACCACAATGGCTACGCTGACATCCCATACATTAGCAACCACATATAATAATAATGGCTCTTTACAGATCAGTGCTGCCAGCATGGGTGGTTCCACGAGCTGTTTCTTCAGATCTTCAAACACCTTATCAGCTGCTTCACTCCAGACAAAGTTATCCGTTTTCTTGAGCATCTGATATAAGGGGATGGCCTTCTCTCCAAGGCGGCTAATAAACTGCCTCAAGGCTGTAATCCGGCCGACCAGACGTTGCACATCGTTAATACACGCCGGTTTAGCCAAGGACGTAATCGCTGCAATCTTTTCCGGATTAGCCTCAATGCCTCTGTTTGAAACTAGAAAACCTAAGAGCTTGCCTGCCGGGACACCGAAAACACACTTCTCCGGATTGAGCATCATCTTGTAGACCCGGAGATTGTCAAAAGTTTCTCGTAGATCATCTATCAAAGTGCCCTCCTTTCTGGATTTGACCACAATATCATCTACATACGCATGAACATTGCGCCCAATTTGCTTATGAAGGCAATTCTGAACACATCGCTGGTAAGTTGCCTGGGCACTCTTGAGTCCAAAGGGCATGGAAACATAGCAGAAGGCTCCAAAGGGAGTTATAAAGGTTGTCTTCTCCTGGTCCTTAACTTCCATTTTGATCTGATGATAACCAGAGTAAGCATCCAAAAACACGAACGGTCACAACCCGCCGTAGCATCAATTATCTGATCAATGCGAGGGAGAGCAAAGGGGTCTGCAGGGCAAGCCTTGTTTAAATCTGTGTAGTCCACACACATGCGCCAAGTGCTGTTTTTCTTAAGAACTAGCACCGGATTGGCTAGCCACTCTGGATGAGAAACTTCAACAATAAACCCAGCAGCCAACAAACGGGTGACCTCTTCACCTACAGCCTTGCGCCTTTCCTCATTAAAGCGAAGGAGGAACTGTCAGACCGGTTTGAATTTCGGATCAATGTTGAGTTTGTGCTCAGCGAGTTCTCTCGGTACACCTGGCATGTCAGAAGGTTTCCATGCAAAGATGTCCTGATTCTCATGGATGAACTCGATGAGCGCGCTTTCCTATTTGGGATCCAGGTTAGCGCTGATGCTGAACTGTTTGGATGAATCGCCAGGGACAAAGTCAACCATCTTAGTGTCTGTAGCTGATTTGAACTTCAATGCTGGATCATGTTCCCTAGTTGGCTTTTTTAAGGAGGTCATGTCTGCCGGATCAACTTGCTCCTTATAGAATTTTAACTCCTCCGTGGCACAAACCGACTCAGCATAAGCCGCATCGCCTTCTTCACACTCCAAAGCAATCTTTCTACTTCCATGTACTGTGATAGTCCCCTTATGACCTGGCATTTTAAGCTGCAGGTAAACATAACATGGCCTTGCCATAAACTTAGCATAAACCGGCCGCCCAAACAAGGTGTGGTATGGACTTTTGATCTTCACCACCTCAAATGTCATTGTTTCTGACCTTGAATCGTAGTCATCTCCAAAAGCTACCTCCAAAGCTATCTTACCAACAGGATATGCAGACTTACCAGGCACTACACCATGAAATACCGTATTGGATGGTTTAAGATCCTTATCTGTCAACCCCATACGGCGGAATGTATCATAATACAAAATATTGATACTACTTCCCCCATCCATGAGCACTTTAGTGAACTTGTATCCCCTAACTTGAGGGGCTACCACCAAGGCCAAATGACCTGGATTATCAACCGGGGGCGGGTGATCCTCTCTACTCCACAAAATAGGCTACTCCGACCAGCGTAAATACTGAGGTACTGCCGGCTCAACAGAGTTGACTACCCTTTTGTGAAGCTTCTGATCACGCTTGTACAAACTAGTAGTGAAGACATGATATTGCCCGTTGTTCAGCTGTTTGGGATTGCTCTGATAACCCGACTACTGCTGCTACTGCTGACTCCCCTGATGGTTGTAACCTCCCTGGTTGCCTTGGTGTCCTTGATTGACGTGTCCGGTTTGATTGCCTGGAAACCCTGAACCGGAACCACCGCCTCCGTAACCCGGACCTTGGAAACCTCCTCCTGAACCACCGGGCGGGCCGTTGTCATATTGGAACATATTGGAATTCTTGAAATCTCGCATGATATAACAATCTTTCCAGAGATGTGATGTCGGTTTCTCCTTTGATCCATGCTTTGGACAGGACTAATTTAACAAACGCTCCAAATTGTTGCCTGGGCCTCCACCCCTCTAGGGCTGCTTGCCTTTACGGCGCTGGCCATTCTCTTGCGCGTTGGTATTTGCGACAAAGTCCAAACCACTGTCGGCCTTGCGCTTACCAGCGTTTCCATGGCTTGCAGGATTGTGTTGTTGGCCTTTGGCATTGCCGGTCTTCTTACCCTTCTCCGGTTTGTCCTCCTCTGAATCCGGATCCTTGGTATTATCTGAATCGGCGTATTTAACCAAAGCAGCCATGAGTGTTGACATGTCATTGCAGTGATGTTTGAGCCTTCCCAACTTCTGTTTCAACGGTTTGAAACGGAAATTACCCTCTAACGTTAACACTGTGGTGTCTGCGTTGATACGATCTGACGAATGCAAAATCGCCGAGACCCATTTGACCCAATGGGTCGTGGACTCCCCTTCCTCTTAGACACAAGCGGTCAGATCTACAATTGACATCGGCTGCTTACACGTATCCTTGAAGTTCTAGATAAACCGGTGCTTCAATTCGACCCATGATCCAATAGAGTTGGTCGGCAAGCTATTCAACCAAGGGCGAGCTGTTCCTTCCAACATCATGGTGAAATATTTAGCACACACCGCCTCGTCCACATCAAACATCTCCATTGCCATCTCATAGCTCTCCACCCACGCCTCTGGCTGCAAATCGGCGGTATAATTTGGAGCCTTACAAGGTCCCTTGAAATCCTTGGGTAGTCGCACATTACGCAAAGCAGGAGATAAACACGGTACCCCTAAGGAGCTGAACATCGCCCCTGGCTCCATGGAGGCAGTGGGGTGAACCGGAGTATGCTGCTGTGCCTCGTGTCGAGCTATTAACTCGGCCTCTCGACGTGCGCGGCCATGGTCCAAAACATCTTGTGCATTAGCACCTCCCCCAGGCGGGTTGTTCCCTCGTGGCGAATTTCAGCGGCGTGCACTACTGGACACGACCGGTTCATCTTCCACGTGTCTGCTATAACTCCAGCTTGGGCGGGGAGTGGAGTGAATCCTCTCACGGCTGTGTGAATATGCTTGCTGTTGATTTAGTGTTGTCTGAAGGAGATCCCTGGCCCGACGTGCTTCCACTGCAACTGGTGACTCGCCGTCGGTTGGGAGGGCCGCCAGGCGTGAAGCGGCGGCCACAATGTTATCCAACGGGTTGGAATAATGCCCGAGCGATGTCGATGGTACAATGTTGTTCTGGCGAGGCAGGTCCGTCGTGCGTGGCTGAACCGGCGCTCCTTCTCCCGGCGCCCCCGCCCGGTTTAGTGTGGGTTGGTTACCAGCTCCTGCGCCTGGCGTGTTGAAAAGGTTGTGCGGCTCATAAGCCGATGGGAGATGTGATCAGTACCTTCTTCTCATGACTTCCTCTGAAGCATTCTGATCCAGTCTAATCTGGTAAGCCTGTGCTTCCAACTCGGCCTGCTCCGTAGCCATCCTGGCGTTCTCTGCCGCCAGGTCCGCTTTGGCCTGGGCTATCTGATCTTTCACCTTTGCAATCTCTGCATCGTGCTGATCCCTGGCTGTTGCGTCTACCTCCGCGGACATCAATGTTGCCAGAGCGTCGAACAAATCAGACAAGACCTGGGCCGGAGGTGGCGCCGAGCTTCCTGCCCCTGCTGGTGTGGCCGTTGTTGAACCGGAGAGCATTGCTGCGGCGGTAGATGAATGAGGCGCTGATTGTGTGCCAGCCATGAAGATGGCGGCCCAGTTTGGCAGGCCGGGGGAATCCGGAATACTGTTGCCCTCGGATCCTTCCTCAATCCGGTCGTCCTGCAACTGGTAAAGCGATTCGGTTTCTCCGAAAGACTCGTCATCAGAGAAGACTATGGTTTCTCCATCGGACACCGGTCCGTCCTGTACCCTGATCCATGGAAGACACCTACGAAAACATGCCTGGCCTCGGGCTGAACCGGCGAAGAACTTGCATGCCGAGCCATTTCGATGATGTCGGTGCAGATGTCCGGCTCGGGGGCCGGTTCGCCGATCTTGCCGATGAAGACGTGAATCCCACCAAAGGGGACCCGGTACCCGTATTCGATTGAATCAGCCTCGGGACCCCATCCTGCATTGTGGATATAAAGCTTGCCGCAGAGACTCTTCGTCATCCGGCCCACAGCGTATCCCTTGAGTCCATTAAAGCTTCCCTTCAAGAACTCAAAACCATCGTGCGATAGCCCCACGGTGGGCGCCAACTGTCGTGGGTTTGTCACGGCAGATGTCCTCGTGAAAGGACTTAGTCGTGGAGCCATCGCAACGGGTTAGCTTAAAGGGGTTAAACCGGACGAGGGGACACGGGAGTTTATACTAGTTCAGCCCCTTCGATGAAGGTAAAAGCCTACATGTAGTTGTGATTGGTATTGCTAGGGTTTCGAAGGCCAGGGAGCGAATCCGCTTTGTCTGGCTCTCGAGTTGTTGTTGTCTGTCTCTAAACCGTGGTCGGGTCATCCCTTTATATACATAGGTTGACGCCCGCCGGGCTACAAAGTCCCGAAGCCGGTTTATAAACGTATCCGGTTTGGCCTCTCTCTTTCTATCTTACTATACAAGTTATATGACTAGGCCGGTTTACATTTACATACTGTAACTCGCCTTTGGGCCCTTCGTAAAGTGCCAGCATCTTTACATCTTCATGGGCTTCTAATCTTGAAAGAGTCAACCCGGCTACATAAGGCTGGTTTACCTCCAGTAGTAATATCCCCAACAACTGTGGTGTGAGGATGCTGTCGCCGCAGAATAACAAGGGGTGTGGGTGAGTAGAGGGATGGCCTGGCCAGCGGTGGGAGTAGTAGGGGGCGGTGAGGCCTCTACGGCATCACAGCCGGCCACGGGAGGCAGAAGCACGCGACATGACCGGCGTTGGTTTGGGCAGCTGGAGCAAGAAGACCAGAGGTTGAAGATGCACTACGGCCGTTGGATGAATATCGTACGGTAACAGGAGCTAGAATCGTTCATATTGACTAAGTTGACAAAGCCCTCCGTCCCCGTCAACTTGGTAGGCCCACAAGTCAGCCTCCCACTATGCTGGGTTCCAGCTGGCAGGGGGAATATTCATTTTTTGTGCATAATAAGGAGGCACTTCCTTGCGTGCGAAGATAGCTGGTGGGTACGACATGTCAGCGGGGGGCACTTTATTTCGCGAAATACAGAGGCCCTTCCGGTGGGTCCCAGATGTTAGGTGGAGGAATCATTATTTTGCGCGTAATAAGGAGGCATTTCCTTGTGTGCGGCCGTGGACCTAGCTGTCAGCCTCTCCACGCATAGTCTACTTCCGATGGTGTCGTTCGTTGACCACGTTGACCACGCCGCTCCGAGCGCATCCAAGGTGGTGGACGATGGCGAGGCCCTGGACAGCAACAAGCCGGAGATGGGAAGACGCGGGAGTAGAGTCATAGACAGAGAGGTGTATGAGGGTTAACTGGTTCTACTGCGGTGTGGTTCGGCAGTCGGTGGAGAAGAACAGGAGGTGTGGAGGGGTGGAGGGATGGCATGTCTAATGGTGGAGTAGCGCTTCATAGCAAAGCGTGCTAAGCAGAGCTGCTAGCAGCAGGAGGCAGGAGGTGGTCCCGGCAGCGCTGGAGGAAGAAGACGAGAGATTGAAGATGGATGCCGGTCGTTGGATGTAAATCCAACGGCTAACATGTCAGAATCATTTGTTGACTAAATTAACAAAGACTTGCATTGGCTTCGACCTATTGGCCCACATTTCAGCCTCCAAAAATGTGGCACGTATTCAACCCATTTTTTCAGAATTTACAGTCTTTTTTTGCACGGTAGGATTTACAGTCAATTTGATCTTTTTTTTGAATTACAGCCATTAGCTGGGCTGGGTGAACAAATAATGTAGCGTCCATGCGGCCCGCTTATTTTATTTCCGAAAAAATTACAGCCCATTTGCACTTTCTCGAAATACACGATTTTCCTGGGCTGATTCTAATTATAATGTTGGGTTGGGCCAGCAATGTTATCAAAAAATAAGAAGGGGCTGAGCATTTTGTTATAAATATATTTAAATAATAAGTGATATTATTACATTCGTCCTTAAATTTACAGTCTTACCAAGCTTTATATAATAACATATAAAATAATTTTTTTTAGAAAAATAGGGAGCATCTCCCCAGTTCCATTGCTGAGAACGAAACCTCAACATATTCTGATACAGCAGTTCGAAAGCAAAGGTAGAAAAGCTACAAACTAGGGGGTGGATGAACAAGTTCTCTGAATAACACAAATCACCCGAGCGGTGCCAAAGGCAGAGCGGATAGAGCACTCAAATGACACAATGAGGGTCCAGCGAAGCCTTCATGGTCTTCAGCCGAGGGGCCGTGTCAGCCCGCGGCGACCAGTAAGCATGCGGAGACACCGGGCTGGAAGGCGTAGCATGGTGGGTGTCCCTCTTTTTCGGCGCCAGGTGCCCATCATCTTCATCAGAGATCTTGAGAGGAGCCCACGGGTCCAGCCCCAGAGCAGGTCGAGCCTTGTTCATCCACAAGTGATCACCAACGGTTTCTAGAGGGATCTTGTTAGGGTTTCCACGAAGCTCATCAACTTGTCCTTGTCTGATCTGGAGGAGAGAATCGCCCAGTTCCTCACCATGTTCCTGATCAACCTCAAGACCTGCGGAATGGAAATCCATGAGGTGTTACTGAAAATCATAGCATTTCTATATTTCCAGAGGCACCAAAGGACAGCTGAGATAACAGTGTTTAAAACTGAGCACTTTTTGGTAGCAATCCAGAATCTGGCGACAGATTCGAAGGATGAGCCAATCTGACTAGAGAAATATTCTTCAATGTGGGCCCAGAGATGTTTAGCAACTATACATTCAAAAAATAGGTGAGAACAAGACTCTTGTTCCAAGCAGTAAACACAATCAAGGGGTTTGATGATGTGTCTCTTCCTAAGGTTATCCCTAGTCATCAATTTGTTTTTGGAGAGAAGCCAGAGAAATACATGAATCTTAGGGGGAACTCTCAATTTCCAGACAGCAGGGATAAACACGGGTTGAACCCCTCTAAAGTTGATAACATGATAGAGGGAGCTAGAGGAATACTTCCTGAGGGAGTCCTGGATTAGGGGGTGTCCGGATAGCCGGACTATACTTTCGGCCGGACTCCTGGACTATGAAGATACAAGATTGAAGACTTTGTCCCTTGTTCGGAAGGGACTTTCCTTGGCATGGAAGGCAAGCTTGGCGATACGGATATGTAGATCTCCTACCATTGTAACCGACTCTGTGTAACCCTAGCCCAATCCGGTGTCTATATAAACCGGAGGGCTTTAGTCCGTAGAGACATACAATCATGCCATAGGCTAGCTTCTAGGGTTTAGCCTCTCTGATCTCGTGGTAGATCTACTCTTGTACTACCCATATCATCAATATTAATCAAGCAGGACGTAGGGTTTTACCTCCATCAAGAGGGCCCGAACCTGGGTAAAACATCGTGTCCCGTGTCTCCTGTTACCATCCGCCTAGACGCACAGTACAGGACCCCCTACCCGAGATCCACCGGTTTTGACACCGACATCGATGCTTTCATTGAGAGTTCCTCTGTGTCATCGCCATCAGGAAGGATGCCTCATCCCGTCTTTAAAGACGGCATCGTTGCTAAGGGAGCTTTGGTTGTCGGCCAAACCCTCCGGCTAGGTGGTTTCCTTATGACCGCCTGTTCGGCTGCTGCGCCGACGATGACCTCTCGGGTCATCGAAAGCAATCTTCATGTCAGCTCGGAATTCACCGAGCAGCTAGATCCAATGGAGCTCTCTTCCCTAAACGAGCTCTTGGATCGCATCGCCGCCCTAGGAGTCACTATGGATTACGACCAGATTGGGCCTAAACCCGATTTGAGAGAGATTAACTCTCCCCAGGTCACCCATCACGTTGTCGTGGTAGAGGGACAGTGCGGCGACCCTTCATCTATCTTAAGGACTAGCTATGTCCGGATTCCCGATCCCTCCAAGCTGGATACCTGCGGAGGGGAGGACATCACTCAAGACCTGAACTTAAAGTTAGGCGATGTGCTAGATTCATTGGACAGCATCCAAGAATCCAAACCTTCGAGTTCGGAAACTCCTTGGCCTCTGGGTCTCAGATTGGGTGAGGTTTCGGATTTGATTCCACCCACCCACCCATACATAAGCGATCTATCCCAAATTAGGCAAGAGCCCAAAGAAACAGTACATCATTACTGGGCCAGATTCCTCCTGGTTATGAACAGGATAAAGGACTGCCGCGAGGAAGACGCAATTTCATTCTTCTGCAATAATTGCACGGACAAGGGAATCCTCAACGCCATAAGTCGCCATGATATTACACGCTTCGCTGACTTGGCGTCCATAGTATGAAAGTACTGTGCGATGGAAAGCGCCTGGAAAACCGAAATAAAATTTTGGGACAATTCGGCCCTGAATACAAACCCAGTCCGAAATAAAAGGGTGCATCATCGCCAAACACCCGGGTTCAATACCAAAAAGCAAAAGCCCTCTACAAGGCACGGAACCGTACTGGAAGGATGGCTTAATGGACCCTGTAAAATTCACAGTGCAGAGGGCGCCACACCAACTCACAGCCTTAGAGCATGTTGGATACTCCGGCAGGTGGCAAAAATTGGCGAAGATCTTCTAATTCCAGAAGCCACAGAAAGCCACCCCAGAGACACCAGTATAGTATTAACAGTCTTCGAGACTTTCGCATCAAATGATATGCGAAAAAGAACACGCCGCAGCCTTGCCGAAGTCTACCAAGTAGCAACAATAAACCCATGGAGTGACACGGCTATTACTTTTAACGCCAGTGATGAACCTAAATTCCGAACAGCCCGAGCACCAGCCGCATTGGTCCTCGGTCCAATAGTGGACGGCTTTCGTCTTACCAAGGTACTCATGGATGGCGGCAGCGGATTGAACCTCATTTATGAGGAAACCCTGCAAAAAATGGAAATAGACTGGAACCGCATTGAGCGAAGCAGCACAACCTTTAGAGGAATAATCCCTTGTCGAGAAGCGCGCTGCACAGGAAAAATCACACTAGATGTGGTGTTCGGCACACCGGATAATTACAGGTCCGAAGAGGTCACATTCCAAGTGGCCCCGTTCAGTAGCGGATACCATGCTCTGCTACGGCGGGAAGCGTTTACAATCTTCCAAGCAATACCCCATTACGGTTACATGAAGCTCAAGATGCCCGGGCCTAACGGAATCATCACTCTCGCTAGTGATCCGGACATAGCACTCCGCGCTGAAAACAAGATAGCCGCACTGGCCCTCGAGGCGCTATCCGAAGCCCTAGCGGCTGAGGAACTGACTGCGCTACGCTCCATGGTGAATAGGGACGATGTGATATTCGACAAAAGATCCAAGTCCACCTCCTTTAAACCGGCGGACGAAATAGTCAAATTCCAGGTCCATCCAACGGACCCCAATAAAACAGCTTCCATCGGGGCACAGTTAAACCCTGAGAGTTCCTACAAGAGAACTGGGACATTTTCGCCTGGCACCCTTCAGACATGCCAGGAATCCCACGCAGGCTGGCCGAACACAGCTTAAATATCCTAAAAGGATTCAAGCCAGTCAAACAGGCTCTTCGGCATTTTTCCGAACCTAAGAGATAGGCCATGGGAGAGGAACTAGCCAAGCTATTGGAGGCCGGATTCATCAAAGATATAAAACACCCGGACTAGCTAGCAAACCTGGTGATGGTACCAAAGAAGGACAAATCCTGGCGCCTGTGCGTTGATTTTAAAGATCTTAACAAGGCTTGCCCAAAGGATCCCTTCCCCCTCCCCCGCATCGATCAAATTATCAACGTTACCGCAGGACACGATTCGTTGTGTTTCCTCGATGCATACTCCGGCTACCATCAAATAAAGATGGCAGAGTCAGACCAAGCCGCAACGGCATTCATCACACCATATGGCCCATTCCGCTTCAACACAATGCCCTTCGGGCTCAAAAACGCCAGCGCAACATATCAGCGCATGATTCAGACATGTCTGGCAAACCAGATCGGCAAAATAGTGGAGGCATACGTAGATGATGTGGTCGTTAAAACAAGACATGTCGAATCTCTAGTAGATGACTTGAGGCTAACATTCGATAACCTCCGAACATACGACATCAAGCTCAACCCAGAAAAATGCGTTTTCGGTGTTCCAGCCAGAAAGCTCTTGGGCTTCATTGTATCCGGTAGACGAATTGAAGCAAATCCAGCCAAGATCCGAGCTCTGTCACAATTTGATATCCCGAAGGACCACAAACAAATACAAAAATTAACCGGATGTGTGGCGGCTCTAAGCCGCTTTATCTCCTGCTTGGGAGAAAAGGCCCTACCCCTTTACCACCTCCTTCGGCGCACCGAACACTTTGAGTGGACGGATGCAGCCACGGCTGGACTCAACGAAATAAAAGCCATCTTGGCAACAAACGCGGTCCTGGCCGCGCCAAACATTGGCGAACCAATGCTATTATACATTGCAGCAACCCATCAGGTCGTAAGCGCAGTGCTCCTCGTCGAACGAGAAACGGACGAACACAAATTCCCCCTTCAAAAGCCGGTCTACTATTTATCCACTGTCCTTACTCCGTGCAAGTCACGGTACCCGCATTATCAAAAGATTGTGTACGCGGTATTTATGGCATCTCGGAAGCTGCGACACAACTTTCAAGAGTGTTCAATAACAGTAGCCTCGGAAGTGCCACTTAACGATATTATAAACAACCGTGACGCGATGGGCCGGATTGCCAAATGGGCCATTGAGCTCCTCCCGTTCGACATAACTTACAAGCCACGGCGAGCTATCAAGTCACAAGTTTTGGCCGACTTCGTCGCAGAATGGACGGAGGCCGAACTCCCTAAAGAGTACGACACATATTCAAACTGGATCATCCACTTCGACGGCTCCAAAATGTTGGCTGGTCTAGGGGCTAGCGTCGTTTTGACGTCCCCCACAGGAGACACAGTTCAATACGTACTCCAGATAATGTACACAGACTCCAACAATGCAGCCGAATATGATGCCCTTTTACATGGTCTCCGGATGGCAGTATCCATGGGCATTCAATGCCTAGAGGTGCGCGGGGACTCGAACCTCGCAATATCCCAAATGAATGGAGACTTTGATGCCAAGGATCCAAAAATGGCAGCTTATCGCAGCGCCATCCTAAAAATGTCAACTCGGTTCGAAGGGCTCGAATTTCACCATATAGCCCAGGAAAATAACAGGCGGCAGATGTCCTGGCATGCATCGGCGCAAAACGCGATGTAGTCCCCCCCCCAACATCTTCTTGGAAAGGTTGTTCAAGCCATCCGCAGTATGGGAAGGGGAACCCGACAATAATAGCTCGGACCCAACTGCACTGCCCGACACCGAACACTCTGACATAATTGGAGGCTCTGCCAATGAAATAACACCTTCAGCCCACGTAATAATGGCTGTCATCGCCCCGTGGACAGAACCATTCCTCGCCTACCTTACTAGACAGGAACTCCCCAAGGACCAAAATGAGGCACGCTGGATAGTGCGGTGATCTAAAGCCTATAAAGTCCATGAGGGAGAGCTTTATAAGAAAAGCACTACCGAAGTCCTTCAAAGGTGCATCTCCGAAGAGAAAGGGCGGAACCTCTTGGCTGAAATTAATGCCGGACTCGGTGGTCATCATGCTGCAGCTCGGTCCATTGCAAGCATGACCTTCCATACTGGCTTTTATTGGCCGACGGCCCGGGCAGACACCCAGGACTTAGTCCAACGATGCGTCGGTTGCCAGCTTCAAACCAAAGCCATATGCCACCCACCGCCCTCCAAACTATCCCCATCACTTGGCCCTTCGCGGTCTGGGGGGCTTGACATGGTTGGACCCCTTAAAGGCGGAACCCACAAGAAAAAATACTTATTGGTCATGGTGGATAAGTTCACCAAAAGGATAGAAGCCAAGCCTGTTAAGACGGCCGAATCCGGACCGGTGATAGACTTTATATCCGGGGTTGTACACTGTTATGGCGTCCCCCACAGCATCATCACTGATAACGACACGAACTTTACGGCCGACGAGGTAAAACTCTGGTGCAAAAACATGGGCATCAAGCTCGATTATGCTTCTGTCTATCACCCACAAACTAACGGCCAGGTCGAACGTGCAAATGGTCTTATCATGAGCGGCATCAAACCCAGATTAGTGCGGTCCCTTAAGGAATCTAATACGCACTAGGTAGAGGAGCTCGACTCCGTACTCTGGGGGCTGCGGACCACGCCGAATCACACCACCGGATACACACCATTCTTCATGGTGTACGGCGCAGAGGCAGTTTTGCCCTGCGACATAATTCATGACTCACCTCGAGTGCGCATGTACGAAGAAAGATAAGCCGAGCTCGATCGGCAGGACAGTTTGGACGCCTTGGAGGAAGAGCATGACGTGGCAAAAGCCCGTTCCGCATTCTATCTACAGCAGGCTCGAAGATACCAAAGCAGAGAAGTACGGGCCAAAAATTACAATGTTGGCGAATTAGTTCTACGCCTGCCGGACAAGAAAAAGGACAAACTCAAGCCCAAGTGGGAAGGTCCCTTCATAATCGACCAAGTCCTGACTAGTGGAGCGTACCGCCTGCGAGATGCATCAGATAACCGACTCGAGCCGAACCCATGGAACGCAGCCCATCTCCGAAGATTCTATGCCTAGCGCCGGACTCTGTGTTCGTCTCCTTCCTCTGTCCATTTTTTATATACTTTCTGTCTTAAATTTCTCTCCTTCTCCCCTCTCTCTCTTATAGCCTTTAAAGGCTCATAAAGTGACGCGCTATCCGCGCTCATTAAATCTGGGGGCTTCTTTAAACAGAAGCTTATTTATACGGGCTTCATGCCCAACACATGTGTCACACTTCCGCATGTACCTTTTATTCACCATTATATGCATCGATATGACTTAAGTTTTGGCCAAGCTGGGTTGCCTGGCTCCTGAGCTTATGCCTACGTTCCCGATTGTTCGGCTAGGTGGTAAAGGGAGCACCTCTGCGATTGTTACTGCCGGGTTAGCCGGATGTGTACCTCAGACTGGGTGAAGCCGAAAGCTAGCGTTCTTAAGGGAATATTCGGTCGGTGAACTAAAGATGATCTTTTTTTTACTTATTTATCTATACGCCCCCAGATGTTTTTCCTGCGTCTCTTTTCGCAGAATGGACATGCACTTTAGGGCATGCCTCCCAGGGAAAGGAACCCCTAACGGAACTATTCTCCCTGGAAGATGTTTCTTACTAACCATGTAATATAACATAACTAGTTGGGCACTTGTCTGTTCCAGCACTAATGACCCCTACGCCTAGTCTCCATGCATACCCCGATTCTTATATAACCGCGAGGGTATTCGGACACACTCCGGACCGTCAGGTCCCGAGGCTGAAGCGAAAAGGTCGGCCATGACAAACGATCTACAATCCGGCTAGAAGGCATTACACATGTCAATTAAAATTACATAGTCAATCTGACTGATTGTATTCCTCTTCAATACCATCTAAAGGCTGTCTAGTTTATAATCCTATTGGGAATACTTTGCGGCCAATTCTACTTGGCCGTATACTAAGCTCACAGGGATCTCCTTCCCATCGGGCCCCATGGGTCCGACCTCGGCCATATGGTTTGGGTCAGCCTTCGTGTACCGCGTCTTGACCATGGCCCAGGCCTCCCTGGCGCCTTGACGGTAGGCCGACATCTTCCATAATCGGAAGCGTCGTCGCGCTCCCTTTAGCTCCTCTACAAGCTCTCCAAGGCCTTCGGGCATGGAGACGGATGGCCACAAGGCCTGGGCGACACCTTGCATCACCTTCCGAACTCGCTCGTGCATTTGTGAGAGCTTGGGAAGAAGGTCACCCATAGAACCGGGCATTTCCTCTGCAGGACGACCTGTTAGCATACCTACAGACATTACTCTGTTAGTCAACTTCCTCGCCAAACTCTTTTTTCAAAGTTCATTTAAGCACTTACTAAATATGCCGCGTCGAAGCCGCTGATTCTCCTTAACGGAGTACAACAGCTGGGCACGAACATCCTTCAGTTCAACACCCAGCTTGGTGTTGGCATCTTGGAGATTGTTCTTCTCCCGCCTCACCTTTGTCAGCACACTCTCACCAACCTTCAGCTGGCGTAGGAGTTGTTGCTTTTCCGGATTTAATCCGGCGCCATCTGCAATTTCATTTGTCAGATTTGCACCCATGCCGCACTTCGCAAAATACTTATCTTTCGAAGCGTATATTACCAGAGGGGGTCTCCTCGGGCTCCCCTGCCGCGGCTAGTGTGGCCTCAAGTTGGGCTTTGCACTCTTCCAGCTCCTAGGATAGTAGGGTATTCTTTTCTGTAAGAACCTGCATAACAAATGATCCTTAAATTAGTTATTCTAACTGTTTCAAGTCTCAGGGGCTACTGGCACATATATAATTACCAAAATTTTCTTACCCGTATGTCTTTTACATATTGCTCCGTGGCTCTGGCTAGACCATTTTGAGCAGCACAGAGGTACGCATCTCCCGAATTGAAGGCATCCAATGCCTCTTGGGAGAAACAAACATCGCGAAGAACTGTCCGGCGACGCCCGTGGTTCATGGCACTCTCCACCTCGGAATTGGTGGCAGACAGCCTGTCCGCATCCTCTGTCGGAGGAGCGTCCGGTGCGCGCCTTGTGTTCGCCTCCGCTTCCGGACCAGGCTTTGGAGCCTGGCTGGTGGAGGCGCGATTGGCAACCTCTTCGGATATAGTCCAGCGAGGTCTCTTTGTCCTGAAGAGAGCACGAGCGTTAATATGCCTTGAAGGAATAACACCTGGGAATAAGATGGCGCGCTATACCTTTACACCGGCATCTCAGTCCGGACCGCACCTCTTTTCAGCCCGCGGGGCCTTGCCGCCCCTCGTTGGCTAGTCGCCGCAGGCTCGGCCTCCCGTCTCAAGGACCTCCCCTACAAAACACGGTTGTCATATGGCAATCGAAAACACGCGAGGATAGATCCCTTTTCAAAGTGTTGGGACTTCGGTCTTAGTTACCTGTGAGGCTGGGAGTAGCCCTAGGTAATCGGCTGTAATGGCCACCAAGGCGTTGTCCTTGCTCAATTGATGAAACACCCCATCAATCAGCTCCACAGATAAGTCCGGATCCTCTTGAGAGGCCGGGTCGAGGGACCGTCCCGGATCCTCGGGTTGTGGACGAGGGTTGTTTATTTCTTTAACAGCCTGGCGCAGTTCCTGTGTTGAAGTCGTTAGACTGAATATTTAACGATGGGGATATAAAACGGATGGGCAAGTAAAAGTGTTCACTTACCCAACTTGGGGGATTGTACATAGAAAATCCACCCTGTGGGTTGACGCGGAGAAATTCCTCCTCTTCTCCCTTGTACAAAGCGGACAAGATCTTTATTAGAGCGGCAGCCGAATCCGGCCCCTTACGACCGTGGCGGGTGGCGTCGTCCTCCCCGTTGAAGTCCCACATGGGGTGGCCTCTATACTAAAGCGGCTGCACCCCTCGCATGATGCATGCGGCCATGACCCCAATCATGATCAGTCCGGAATGAGCTAACAATCTTATCCGACCCATCAGGTAAAGAACGTCCTTGTCACTTTCCCTCTGAGGGCTCCGTGGATGCCAGCTTAGGCACTTCTTTAGGGGAGCACTGTCGAACTCAGGGAGGCCGATCCGGATAGGATCCGGCAGCGAGACGTCCTCTATATAAAACCATTCCGAAGGCCAGTCCTCGGACGCCTTCTTTGGGGTTCCGGACAGATATCCGGTCCCGGCGATGCGCCACACTTCGGCTCCACCCACTTGATATACTGACCCCTTCTGAGAACGGGGCACAAGGCAGAATAACCTTTTCCACAGCGCGAAATGAGCCTCACAGCCCAAAAGCAGCTCGCAAAGGGCTACAAAGCCCGCGATATGCAATATGGAGGCAGGCGTGAGGTTGTGCAGCTGGAGGCCATAGAACTCCAGGAGCCCCTGGAGAAACGGATGAATTGGAAATCCGAGCCCTCTTATTAAGTAAGGAAAAGGGCATACCCGCTCTCCTTTGGAGGGATTGGGGGCGCTCTCCGCTTGCTCTCCGCCATTATAGGTGGCAAGTCCGGCTCGAACCGGGACCATATAGGCCGGGGGAGAAATCCCTTGGTCTGGAGCGTCACTAGCTCGCTGTGTGGGATGGAGCATCTCTCCCAATCTCCAGGCTGAGGGCTGGAAGGGCGAGAGGAGGAGCTGCGGCGGCCGGCCATGATAGAATGGACCTCTGTCGGATACGCTCTGATGAATACTCGCGGAGGGGAGAAGGTGTGGTTTGGATCTAAATCCTTGTCCCCTTAAATAGGCGGCTCATTCACGCGGCTAGGGGTGTAAATGTAAAAACACCCTAACTTTTCGTATTCATTTGACATGTGGAAGACGGCCATTATTGGGCGTAGAAGCCAAGGAGCGCTACATTTACAAGAAACCGGACATTATTCAACAGGTACATGGAATTTGGAGGAGAACCCGCCTTGCAATGCCGAACACAATCTGCGCGCCGGACTCGTCGTCATTGAAGCCTGGTTCGGGGGCTACTGAGGGAGTCCTGGATTAGGAGGTGTCCGGATAGCCAGACTATACCTTCAGCCGGACTCCTGGACTATGAAGATACAAGATTGAAGACTTTGTCCCATGTCCGGAAGGGACTTTCCTTGGCGTGGAAGGCAAGCTTGGCAATACGGATATGTAGATCTCCTATCATTGTAACCGACTCTGTGTAACCCTAGCCCTCTCCGGTGTCTATATAAACCGGAGGGTTTTAGTCCGTAGAGACATACAATCATACCATAGGCTAGCTTCTAGGGTTTAGCCTCTCTGATCTCGTGGTAGATCTACTCTTGTACTACCCATATCATCAATATTAATCAAGCAGGACGTAGGGTTTTACCTCCATCAAGAGGGCCCGAACCTGGGTAAAACATCGTGTCCCCTGTCTCCTGTTAACATCCGCCTAGACGCGCAGTTTGGGACCCCCTACCCGAGATCCGCCGGTTTTGACACCGACACTTCCCCTTATTGTCCAGCTGCCAAATCAGGGCATTTGGCTCGGCAGTAAAGATAATTCTTTTGGCAATTTCCTCCAACTGGAACCATTGTTCCATGAGACTATCACTGAAGTTCCTTCTAAAAGAGAGTTTTAGGCGTTGACCATCCCAAACTTCATTGACACTTTTGTTAAGCTCATTGCGGACAGAGTAAATAGGCCAAAATTGGACTGCTAGGGGGGATGTGCCAAACCAAGTATCTTCCCAGAACCTGGTTCTGCTCCCATCCCCTATGTTCCATCCGTAGCCAAATTTCACAGCATGCATAATAGATTTTAATCCTTTCCATAATCTAGAGGTCTTAGGGTTGGAGGAAGGGACAAAAATATTAGGTTTATTTCCTAGGTATTTATGGGCAATAAGAAGCTTCCAGGGTTTCAGGTCTTCCTCATAGAATCTTTTAATCCAAGACCCTAGAAGATAGATGTTAATTTCTTGGAGGTTAGGTATGCCTAGGCCTCCAAAATATTTTTTTCATAGAGACTAGGGCCCAATTAGCAAGGTGTAGCTTTCTATTTCCCTCAAAATCATTCCACAAGTAATGAGACATCTGAGAATTGATGAGGTTCACTGCCCATTTAGGGAACTTGAAGAAGGAGAGGAGATACACTGGAATGCTAGCCAAACAAGCTTGTATGAGGATCAATCTACCTCTGTAAGAGAGAAGTTTTCCCCTCCACCCAACAATCCTTTTAATGATTTTATCCAGAAGGGGTTGGATATCCTCTCTCCTCAGTTTATCATAGTGGAGAGGGATACCTAGGTACTTAATGGGGAAGTTACCTTTATTACAGACTAGAATAGAGAGGAAGTCAGCTAACTCCTGATCATCCATGTTGATAGGGATGAGTTCACTTTTAGAGTAGTTGATTCTCATGCCTGAGACTTGTTCAAACTAGGTTAGAATAGTTTTCAGATTGCTAGCATGTGTGGAGTCATTGTCTAAGAAAAGGATGGTATCATCTGCATATTGAAGGCAGATGATGCCACCAGGGCAGACCTCAGGACAGAGCCCTGCAATCAGACTATGATCAGCAGCTTTGCTTAGCATTTTAGTAAGAACGACCACTACTAAATTAAACAAAAGCAGGGAGATGGGGTCACCTTGCCTAAGGCCTTTACCAGCAAGGAAAAAAACACTTTCACAGTTATTTAACTTGACCCCAACAGACCCCCATGAGTAAGTTGCTGGATCCAACTCTCCTCTATGAAAGGCTTGGAAAAGATCTAAGAGATCATTTTTCACCAAGTCCCAAAAATGCTGGTAAAACAAGAAGGGAATCCCATCAGGACCAGGAGCCCCATCAGGATAAGAGCTAAAAATGGCTTCCTTCACCTCTGTCTCTGAAAAAGGGGCTTCTAGCAGCTCATTTTCAGCAGGAGAGACTTTTTCAGAAGCAAAGAAAAAATTGTTTTGTAGAGAGAACCCAGAAGGGTTTTCTTTCTTAAACAGGTCTTTGTAGAAGTCACTAGCCACTTTCAGCATCTCATCTACCTCAGTAACAGGGCCATTAGGGCCATCAAGGGAGTGAATGAGGGTTTTCCTCCTCCTCTGGTTAGCTACTGCATGGAAGTAAGCAGTATTTCTATCACCCTCCTTAATTTTCCTATCTCTAGACCTTTGTTTGTCTTTGATTTCTTCTTGAAGCCAAATTTTCTTGAGCTCTCCATGGACAAAGTTTAATCTATTAGTCTCAGCCTCAGAGAGGTCAGTGGTTTCTGCCTTAATATCTAGAGAATCAAACTCAAGGAGGAGAAGTCTTTTGTATCTTCTAAGGTTAGCTTCCTCATTGGAGTTCCACCCTTTGGTAGTTCTTCTAAATCTCCTGATTTTGATCTGCCAAATTTCTAGGGGGAAGCTGCTCCCAGAAGGCTCATTCCAGATTTCCTGACTAGCTCAGTAAAATCTTCTCTAAGCAACCACCACTTTTCAAATTTAAAACTATTGCTCTTTGGAGTTTGGTTAAGACCAGAATCCCAGAGCAAAGGAGTGTGGTCACTACCACATCTGGGCAGAGCTCTACAACTAGAAAGGGGAAAAACTATCTAATTCTGTGTCACAGAAAATTCTGTCAAAGGTGGACATAATCCTGGAGCAGCACTTCCAACATATCTAGCAGAACTGTGGGTTTTCCTTCTGACAGGGCAATTCTCAACTTTATGGGTAACCATTTTGCAGATAAAACAACTCTTGGGCTTGACACATTTATCCAAATGATGCCCTAGTTCCCCACAGTTGTAGCAGATCACATCCGAGCATACCTGCGCGAGTGAGAGAACGAATTCGGTCCCTCCTTGGCTTCCTCCCTCGCAGCTTCCTCCTCTGCTTCCCTCCATTTGCGCGTGCACTAGGTCCAGGAGAGAGCGTCGTCGTGGATCCGCATCGCCCGCTCCCTCCATCTCCTCCCTCGAGTCTCCCGCAGCACCGCTGGCGCGATGGAGTCGAGCGACTGGAGCATCCGCGGGAAGGCTTTGTAGACATGTGGGAGATTTATCTTGTACATCTGCCTGTCTTCCAGCCATTCCCCCGTGGATATGGCCGGTGACTCCATGGGGCGCGCGAGCGGACTTGCTGAGGGGGGAAGGCGCGCCCGGAGTCAGGAGGCGGGGGGTGGCGGCGAGATCTATGGCGGTGGCGAGGGTGGAGGTAGTGGCGGGGGCGGCGGCGGCGGCGAGGGTGGAGGTGGTAGCAGGGGCGAAGGGGATCGCGAGAGCGGTCATCTATTTGCCAATTATGTGAACTAAATAGTCAACATATAGA